>NC_057811.1:274841529-275016180 GCF_018294505.1 Triticum aestivum
GAACAAGACTCGATCTATGGCCGACTCAGGAGGTTCAAGTATTCCCCGTAAGATTAGCATAACCAAAAATATTTCCATTAACAGATAAACTCACCACTCATCAAGCCTCACCATGCCATACCGGACATACTCATCTCAGCGAGGAACTAGGGACAAGCTCGTGTCTACCCAAGACCGCGACTTTCCCGGCTTCCATCCGGTATGCATGAGAAGCTTACGAGGATGATTACCATCACCAGCATATCCATTTCTAACAGCAAAGCATCTCCATTATACACCCATGCGTATCATTTTATCGTCACATAAAAATAACGTATGCTCCAAGTCAAGGTGGTGTTGTAACCGTATCAACAACACCCAAAAATATTATGCCAGAGTTCAGAATGCTTGCCTTCAGGTTGTGGAGAGGAAGTGTGCATTCCAAAACTTTTTGAAAGTTTTCTTCTCTCTCCATTTCCTATTTTGAAAAATATTCAAATAATATATATTTCAAAAACAGTACAAAAAGTTGTCCCAAATATTTTTGAAATAAATCTTAAAATAAACTAGATGAAATTTGAGAGACGTAGGAAAAAGAATCAACTCATTTGGAGTTTTATTTTAAAAGACATAGCCAGTCAAAATTTAGTCAAAGTTTTGTTTTTAAAATAAAACAGAAAAAGAAAACGTTTCGGAGGGGCTTACGCTT
This sequence comes from Triticum aestivum, assembly GCF_018294505.1. Classification (NCBI taxonomy): domain Eukaryota; kingdom Viridiplantae; phylum Streptophyta; class Magnoliopsida; order Poales; family Poaceae; genus Triticum; species Triticum aestivum. The sequence continues at coordinate 274,842,218 of NC_057811.1, forward strand.
TCTGTTCAGCGAAAACGTATTTTGTGAAATACGCCTCCACTTAAAACACACGTCGGCGGGGCTGGGTCGCTGACAGTGGGTCCAGCGGGCCCACTGGTCAGGTTTGACTAGTCCCATCTCCCTCCTCTTCCTCTGCCCGAGCGGAGGCGGAACTCCGGCGATCGACGCCGGCAAACGGCGGCTCTTCGCGGGCTCCGGAGGGCAGGGATGGATCCGTGGTTCCAGGGCGGTCCTCCCGGTGGTCGCTAAGCAGGTGGCGATGGAGGGAGTCACCGGCGGTGTGTTCCGCGGCGGAGGAGGCTTCGGGTGGTTTGGGGGTTTCGAGCTATGGTGGTACCAGATGAGCTGGGGAGGCTCTGTTGGCGACTAGCGGGACCGGAGGGCGGCGGCGGCCGAACCGACCGGAGTCGAGGAAGACGGATACCATCTGCCGATTGCTGGCTAAGGGGGGGCTATGGGGCTGGCCTGGGGTCGTCTGAGTGCTTGGAGGAGCTCGGGGGCCTCCTTTTATAGCGCGACGGGGCTGGTTCCGCGGTGGTGGATAAGAACGACGGCGAGTCGCCGTTCTGTAGTGGTCAGGGCGACGTGGCGGCGACGAGCACTAGCGGACGAGCTTGAGGATAGGCTCGGACTGTACAGGGGGCAGCTGGCGTGCTGCTGCGGCTCGGGCGGCGCCGTCCATGGCAGGAGCCCACTATGGCCGGCCGCTAGCCGCCGTGGCCGACCTGACGGCGGTGTTGTAGGGCGCCAGGGGCGGCTCTGCGACGAGGGAGGGGGCGGGCGTGCTGGCTGCGAGCGGGTGAGGACGGGGCGTGGCTCTGCGGGCGAGCAACGACCAGGGGGCGCGACGCGGCGACCCGTGCGCACGCACGTGCAAAACGCGCGCTCTGGCCGCGCTCAGAGCACGCACGCCAGGTGCTCGACGAAATGCCAGCGCGTGCTAGAGAGCTTGGATGATGCTGGTAGTTAACAGGCCATGGTTAGGGATAGCTAGGAGCTTAGTGGACTTGCTGGATGGGTCAGGGGATCAAGTCCACAAGGCAAACTAATCATCATGCCAAATCTGCCCATGCACTAAAGGTGCTCGACAGATTGCTAAGTGCATCTAGGCAACTCTTGGAGTGGCCAAAATCTCCAGATCGGGGTCTCCCTAGATGCAGGTGATGATGGCAAGATCATTTGGGCAAAACCAGAAACTTGCTAGTGCAAGTTTTGCAAAACTTCAGTTTTGGACATAAAGAAGAAGGCCTTATTGCATGCACTTAAAATCCTCCAATGGGTCCACCCTCCTGGGCTTAAGGGTTTTGTAGGGAGGACTACCAGCAGGAAAAAGCTCATGGGCACTAGAGCAAAATAAATTAGGGTTGCAGTACAAATCACCAAACTGGACCAGAATGAAAATGAGGTTGGTTCACTCAAATTTTTCAAAGAACAACACTGGGTTCTTGCATGAAGTTGAATCATATGCATCTACTGACATCTCCAAACACTTGGAAGAATTTTTAAAGGACTATTTAAATAGGTTGTAGTGCAAAAATACCTACTGGACCAGATTTGAAAATTTGGTGCAGAGCTCAAAATCTCCAATGGCCAAAGATGTTTTTTGCATAAAAGTGATGAGGAAACATCACATGACATCCCCAAATTTTGGTGCAAATTTTAAATGCATTTATCAAATGGTTGCGGTGCAACAGAGGCTCCAAATTCATGAAAAATCATTTCAAAAAGGATAAAACTCGTGAAAAACAATTATACAAATAAATCCACTGATAAAGAATTGTTTTATTGGGAGAGTATACAAGTCCAATAATATTTTTGAAAAGTTTCCACTTGAGGTAAAAACCCACAATATTAAAGAGAAGAGGGGTTCTGAATCAAACGATAAATCGAGACAAATGGACAAGTTTAATTTCCTGGCAAAATTTTAATTAATAAAACAAGGTCAAAATTTTGGGGTGTCACACACGGCCAACCGGTTCTATTTCCACAACTCTTTCATTTCCTCATTACTGTGTTGTGTACTTGTTCATATCTATTTGAAGACTTCGACTAAAGACATTCTCAATTTCCTCAGTTCAATTTCTTCAGTCTGTTTGTCTTCATCCTATTTATCCTGTGTTTACGCTTTCTGTACTCTGTGCGTGTTTTCATTTCATCATGATGACCATGCTTATGTTCTGTTATGTTTGCATCTGAGTACTTATTCCGCTGCAAGTAGTTCTTCGCTTAGGAATTTCCTCACTGTGAAATTCCTTAGTGAAGAATTCATAAAAGTCGCCTATTCACCCCGCCTCTAGTCGATATAACGCACTTTCAATGGAGAAGGGTATCAACTAGGTTTTGCGGGAGCTATGGCCCGTCTAGCCCAGCGTTTTATTTCATATGTTTACCACATGACCAGCCCAATTTGTTTTTGTCCTTTCAGAAAATGGCTAGCCCAGCTATTTTGTTTTTCGCAGAATAACCAACGTAGGCCTACTTGCTTTTCTACGCCCTGCTGGGCCGGAAATCTTTCAAGACGAGGAGGGGTGCATTCGGGCTTGCCCAGAAAATGGGCTATAAGTAATAATAAATGAGTTGTAAAATGAAAAATACATCAAACAGGCAATTAGTTCCAAAATACTTTTTCTTTCGGATTTGATATTTTAAATTTCATTGTTTTTGTGCGGGTAAAATTTCATTCGATTTAAATTAAGGTATGTTTAGTTTTTAAATTCATTTGAATCTGGCTAGAAATTTCGGGTTGTATGCTGTTTGGGACAGATTTGGAGGATGACTTGTGGGTCTACTAGGTTGACGTGTACGAAAGGCTTTGTCAACTTAGTCCACAAACGATTCTAGCAGCAGTGACCGTTGGATGTTAATCCAACGGCCGGGCTGCTTCTTCAATATATGATCTTCTTGCTCCAGCCGCCCAAACCAGCGCCGGTGGGACTGCCTGCTCCCGCCTCCCGTGGCCGGCTGTGCTGCCGCACAGGCCGCACCACCCCACCCTACTCCCTCGCTAGCCAGGCCATTCCACTACTCACCCAAATCTCCTGTTATTTTCCGGCAACGGCAGCCGAACCAATAAACCCTCGTACTCCCCACCGTGTGGGCAACCACTGCCGAGTCTTCCCCGGCTCCGTGTCATTTCCTTCCTAGGCCTGTCCATCGTCCACCACCCTGGTGCTCTCGGGGCGGCATGGTCAACGTGGTCAATGAACGGCATCCATCGGAAGTGGACTATACGTGGAGAGGCTGACAGTTGGGTCCATGGCCGCACACAAGGAAATGCCTCCTTATTACACGCAAAATAATGATTCCTCCACCTGACAGCTGGGACCCATCGGAAGGGCTTCTTTATTTCGTGAAAAAAAACGTTCCCCCCGCTGCCAGCTCGGACCCACCAGCTATATCTTCGCACGCAAGGAAGTGCCTCCTTGTTACGCACAAAAAAATGAATACTCCCCCTGCTAGCTAGGACCCACCATAGTGGCAGGCTGACTTGTGAGCCTACTAAGTTGACATAGACGGAGGGCTTTGTCAACTTAGTTAATATGAACGATTTTAGCTCCACTGACTGTAGGATGTCCATCCAACGGCCATAGTGCTTCTTCAACCTCTGGTCTTCTTGCTCCAGCCGCCCAAACCAGCGCCGAACGTGCCGCCTGCTCCTGCCTCCCATGGCCGGCTGTGCTGCCGCGGAGGCCTGTAGGATCGAAAGTATGTGTAGAGGGGGGTGATTAGACGACTTGACCAAATAAAAATCTAGCCTTTTCCCAATTTTAAGTCTTGGCAGATTTTAACAACTTAGCACAAGTCAAGCAATCAACCTACACATGCAAGTCTAAGAGTATAGCAGCGGAATGTAAAACATTGCACATGAAGGTAAAGGGAGGAGTTCGGAGGGAGCAAACGCAATGTAGACACGGAGATTTTTGGCGTGGTTCCGATAGGTGGTGCTATCGTACATCCCCGTTGATGGAGACTTCAACCCACGAAGGGTAACGGTTGCGCGTGTCCACGGAGAGCTCCACCCACGAAGGGTCCACGAAGAAGCAACCTTGTCTATCCCACCATGGCCATCGCCCATCAAGGACTTGCCTCACTAGGGTACATCTTCATGAAGTAGGCGATCTCCTTGCGCGTACAAACTCCTTGGTTCAACTCCGCAATCTTGACGGAGGCTCCCAAGTGACACCTAACCAATCTAGGAGAAACCACTCTCCAAAAGGTAATAGATGATGTGTTGATGATGAACTCCTTGCTCTCGTGCTTCAAATGATAGTCTCCCCAACACTCAACTCTCTCTCACAGATTTGGATTTGGTGGAAAGATGATTTGAGTGGAAAGCAACTTGGAGAAGGCTAGAGATCAAGATTCATGTGGTTGGAATGGAATATCTTAACCTCAGCACATGAATAGGTGGTTATCTCTCAGAAAATGTATGTTGGAAGTGTAGGCATGTTCTGATGGCTCTCCTCACGAATGAAGGAAGCATGGAGGGGTATATATAGCCTCCACACAAAATCTAACTGTTACACACAATTCACCAAACTCGGTGGGACCGAATTAGAAAACTCGGTCAGACCGGTTTAGTTCAAAATGTGAACGTTGGGCTTTTAAGTGGGACCGACATCTCAACTCGGTGAGACCGATTTCCTTAGGGTTAGGGCATAACGTAATCTCAGTGAGACCAATTACACAAACTCGGTGAGACCGACTTTGGTAATAAGCTAACCAGAGAGTTAGTCAGGCAAACTTGGTGGGACCGATTCGCTCATCTCGATGAGACCGAAATGTTACGAAGGGGAAACAGAGAGTTTGCATTGCGAACTCGGTGGGACCGATCGCTCATCTCGGTTGGAACGAAATGTTACAAAGGGAAACAGAGAGTTTGCAATCCCATCTCGGTGAGACCGAGATCCCTATCGGTCAGACCGAAGTGACTAGGGTTTGTGGCAGTGGCTATGTCAAGTGAACTCGGTGGTGCCGGATAGAATATTTCGGTGGGGCCGAGTTTGACTTTTGGTTTGGGACATATGTGGATATGAGAAAGTGGTTGAGGGTTTTTGGAGCATATCACTAAGCATCTTGAGCAAGCAAGCCATTAAGCAACACCTTATCCCCTTTTAATAGTATTGGCTTTTCCTATGGACTCAATGTGTTCTTGGATCACTAAAAGTAAAATGTAGAGTCTTGAGCTTGTGCCAATATGTGTCCTTAGCATTTTGAGGGGTCCACAATTCTAATCCATGCCATGCCAATCATTGAACTTTCCTGAAATATTTATCTTGAAATAGCATTAGCTCAATGAGGTATATGTTGTTAATAATTACCAAAACCACCCAGGGATAGTTGCACTTTCAATCTCCCCCTTTTTGGTAATTGATGACAACATATAGATCAAAGCTTCGACAAATGATAATAAGATTGAAATACATCGTCGCTTTGAGAATTTTGTGATAAGCAAGAGCTCCCCCTAAATTTGTGCATTATTTAAAATTTGCTTTTGAATGCAAATGCACAATCGATTAGGATCATGGGTTACTCTTCCATGTCACATACATCTTGGTGGAGTGCTCAAAATGATATAAATTAAAAGCATGCACTCATCACCAAGCAAAGTGAATGATCATATATGGAATATAAGAGATAATATCAACCAAGCAAGCATTAAAGTAGCATATGATCAAACACATGATCATACAACTATCTCACACATGGACATAGAGTATCAAACAAGCACACAATAAAGTTCAACCAAATAGCAACAGAGACAAAGAAGCAAACACCCTCTCTCGAAGCCTATGATCTATACATTTCTCCCCTTTGGCAACAAGTTACCAAAAAGTTCGAACATGCATAGTGCTATGCGTCTCTTAGGCTTGGTCTTCGGGAGGTGGTGGAGAGAGAACTCCAAGGATGAAGGCATCAGTTGATGTAGATGGAGCTAATGGAGTGGCTGCTGGAGGTGGAACAAAAGTTGTTGCTGCTGGTGCAGATGAACTAGCTCTTGTATCTGGCACTGGCACTGCAGCTGACCTCTGACCTCTTGGCACTCGCTGAAAAGCATCTGTAGTACCTCGTCCTCTCTTCTCCTCTACTTCCTCCTGGAGCTGCTCAACTATTTTCAGAATCTCAGTGACCTTCAGATGAAGATCATAAAACTTGGTCTCTATGATCCTCTCCAAGCTCTCCTGATTCCGAGTCAGGGTGGCCAAGCCCTTCTCAATCCTCAATGTAGCTTAAATCAGATAGGCTAGTTGATCTTGTTTGCTCTTCAGGAAACTTCAGATGCCTCCTCAATGCTTGGCATCTTTGCAGCTTTCTCTGCCTTTGCCTTAGCTCTCTTTTCTTGTGCTTGCACTGATGAAGGTTCATCCTCATTCATCACCACTGTGTTATCTTCAAAATCTGGGTGCAAGGGTAAATGCTCTTTGTCCAACAAGTAAGTGCATGTGCCCATCTTTGAGTTGATGAGCACCTGAATGTGTGGAGCATACCCACAAGATCTTTTCTGATCAGCAACTGTCCTCTTGATTGTCTCCACAATTAGAGACATGACCTTGAGTTTTTGTGGTACATCAAAGATCTGCACCAAGTTGATGGAATGTCCTCTAATCATCTTGTGATCTCTAGATTTGGGTAACAGAGTATGCCTTAAGATGGTGTTGATAGTAGGCAGACCAGACGACAAATAGTGTACATATCCAAACTTGTGTGTGTCCAAAGCTTTATCTGGGATCTCTTTGTACATATTAGCCATAGAGTTGTGGTCTTTCTTCTTGTTGGCGTACACATCCAAATCATCCTCATGCTCTTTTGGGGCGTTGATCAACTTGGCCCATTCTTCAATAGTTGATTGGTACCTTGTACCTTCAGACATCCACACTATCCTTCCATCTGGATAAAAATGAACAATGGAGTAGAATTGCATGATTAGCTCATCATTCCATTTTGTGAGCTTCTATCACTACAAAAAAAAGACACATCCGTGACATTTTGGGCCGAACAAAAAAAATTCTGTCATACTTATGACAATTCTATGACGATAATTGTGACAAAACCCGGTATCATCATAGATGTGGTGGGCTCCTACTTCTATGACAAAAAATCATGACAGAAAATGGGCTTTTCATCCTGGGCGGGCCGGAGACGCAGCTGCATGACATTCTTTGGGTCGTCCATGATGAAAAAACTATGGTAGAAGCGAGGGCGAGGAAAATATCGGGGTGTTCCCGGTTACGGTGGGTGGTCGGGGCCGAGCGATGCGCGTTTCTCTCGTACACGCACGCGCGTGGGTGCGAGGCGTTGGGCTCTAACTGAGCCCCAGCGATTGCACTGCAGGCTACGCGTTACTGAACCCGAGCAATCGATCGATGGCTGTTAACTGAACCCGATCGAGCGATTCCTTCGCTACTCTTGCTAACTGAAGCCGATCGATGCTGCCTCTGGATGAACAGTGAGTGTTGCTGGAGGGGGTTGGATGAACAGTTCCCGGAGGGGGTGGATGAACAGGACCCCGTGGTGTTGCCTCTGGATGAACAGGACCCCGATCGATCAAGCCGGTTGGGGCTGGATGAACAGCACCACCCCGTGGAGGGCTGGATGAACAGTAGATGGTGGAGGGCTAGATTAAAACTAGCCCGTGGAGGGGTGGTTGAATAGGAGCCCGTGGAGAGGGCTGGTTGAACAGTAGCCGGTGGAGTAGCGCGCGGTGGAGGCTGGATGAACAGGAGCCCGTGGATGAACAGACGCACGTGGAGGATGGAGGAGGTCAACGGTGGATGAACAGTAGCCCGTGGAGGCTGGAGGGGGTCGACGGTGGAGATGAACAGTATCTCGTGGAGTCCCGTTTTGCGGTACGCCACACCCCTCCCGATGAACAGGACCCCCGTTTCGACCGTAGCGCTCCAACACAAGTCCGTTTCCTCCGTTTTGCGGTACGCCACACCCCTCCCGATCAACAGGACCCCCGTTTCGACTGTAGGAGGTCTGTTTCCTCCGTTTTGCGGTACGCCAGACCCCTCCTGATGAACAGGATCCCGTTTCGAATGTGGCCGGTCGAACAGAAGGCCGTTTCGTCCATTCTGCGGTACGCCAGGCCTCGTTTCCATCGGTTGTTCCGTCCAAGCTAGTTGGCTCCCACGCGTTCCGTTGCCTCCCGATGAACACGACGCATTCTATTGCCTCCACATGAACACAACGACGACACAGTTTCTCTGTTCTGACCCAGCCATGTACACGAGCCCTGGCCGTACGTAGGCGCGAGTAGGCGTTCGAGAGCCCGCCCGTATGTACGTACGTGGCCGTATTTTCTTTCTTGCACACTGGCCGCTGTACATACGTGTACATGCTACGTGCGTGCCTCTACATCGACCAGTATGTACGTACACGTTCGCGACCAGAATGACAACGCTACATACGCTTCGACCAGGTGGGTCCCGACTGTCAGGCACTTTCTTGCGTGCGAAGATGTAGCTGGTGGGTCCCAACAGTCAGGGGGAAATGTTTTTTTCGTGAAATATGGTGGCCCATCCAGTGGGTCCCCGCTGTCAGGTGGAGGAATAATTGTTTTGCGCGTCATAAGGAGGCACTTCCTTGCTGCGGCCGTGGACCCAGCTGTCAGCCTCTCCACGTACAGTCCACGTCCGATGGAAGCCGTTCCTTGACCACATTGACCACGCCGCGCCGAGAGCACCAGGGCGGTGGACGACATCGAGGCCTAGGAAGGGGACGACGCAGAGCAGGGGAAGACGCGGCAGTGGATGCCCACGCATAGAGGAGTATGAGGCTTCACTGGTTCGCTGCGGTGTGAGGATGTCGCCGCCGTAGAATAACAGGGGGTGTGGGTGAGTAGAGGGATGGCCTGGCCAGCGGTGGGAGTAGTAGGGGGCGGTGAGGCCTTTGCCGCATCGCAGCCAGCCACGGGAGGCAGGAGCACAAGGCACGACCGGCGCTGGTTTGGGCGGCTGGAGCAAGAAGACCAGAGGTTGAAGAAGCACTACGGCCATTGGATGGACATCGTGCGGTCACTCGAGCTAGAATCGTGCATATTGACTAAGTTGACAAAGCCCTCCGTCCCTGTCAACTTAGTAGGCCCACAAGTCAGCCTGCCACTATACTGGGTCCTAGCTAGCAGGGGAGTATTCATTTTTTTGTGCGTAATAAGGAGGCACTTCCTTGCGTGCGAAGATATAGCTGGTGGGTCCGAGCTGTCAGCGGCGGTAACGTTTTTTTCGCGAAATACAGAGGCCCTTTCGGTGGATAACAGATGTCAGGTGGAGGAATCATTATTTTGCGCGTAATAAGGAGGCATTTCCTTCAGTGCAGCCGTGGACCCAGCTGTCAGCCTCTCCATGTATAGTCCACTTCGGATGCATGTCGGTCATTGACCACGTTGACCAGGCCGCGCCGAGAGCACCAGGGCGGTGGACGACGGCGAGGCCTAGGAAGGGAACGACGCGAAGGCAAGGAAGACTCGGCAGTTGTTTCCCACGCGGAGGGGAGTATGACTGTACGAGGGTTTACTGGTTCGTCTGCCGTCGCTGGAGAATAACAGCAGGTGTGGGTGAGTAGAGGGATATCTAGGCCAGCAATGGGAGTACGGTGGGGCGGTGAGGCCTGCGCGGCAGCACAACTGGCCGCGGGGAGGAGTGAGCAGGCAGTCCCGCCGGCGCTTGTTTGAGTGGCCAGAGCAGGAAGAGCAGAGATTGAAGAAGCACGACGGCCATTGGATGGACATCCAACAGTCACTGCTTGTGCGTCAACCTTTTTTTTAGGAAAGCCTCAAATATGTGGAAAACATCATACATCCCATCTGCCATTATTTCTAATAATTTACAGCACATTTGCTAATTCTTAAGGGTTTTTTTGGAGCCCATATTCTTTTTGTTAGCATTACAGCCCATATTGTGGCCACGGTTAAAAAATTGTATGAAATTTTGCATATTTCGGTGCGGTCCGAATTGTTTTTAATCCCGAAATGTCAAGTCACATTCAAACTGATTTTAAAAATAAATGTATATCAATATAAAATCCAACAAATTGTCCATGCATAAAAATCAATGCCATTTAAAATCTCGAAATGGAAAAAAGAAATTTGAAACTAATTGCCGGTTTGATGTGTTTTAAAAATGTACGGCCCATTTCTCATTACAGATAGGCCATTTCCTCGGCCAGCCGAATGAAGCTCTCCTCGTCTTGAAAGATTTGTAGCCCAACAGGCCTGACAAAGCGACTTACTTGGCAAATCACAAAAAAACTGGGATGTGGCCGTGGACCTAGCTGTCAGCCTCTCCACGTACAGTACTCTTCCGATGGAAGTCGGTCGTTGACCACATTGACCACGCCGTGCCGAGAGCACCAAGGCGGTGGATGACGGCGAGGCCTAGGAAGGGGACGACGCGGAGCCGGGGAAGACGCGGCAGTGGATGCCCATGCGGAGAGGAGTACGAGGGTTCACTAGTTCGGCTGTGGTGTGAGGTTGCCGTCGCCGCAGAATAACAAGGGGTGTGGGTGAGTAGAGGGATGCCCTGGCCAGCGGTGGGAGTAGTAGGGGGCGGTGAGGCTTCCGCAGCATCACGACCGGCGCTGGTTTGGGCGATTGGAGCAAGAAGACCAGAGGTTGAAGAAGCACTACGGCCGTTGGATGAACATCGTACGGTAACTGGATCTAGAATCGTTCATATTGACTAAGTTGACAAAGCCCTCCGTTCCCGTCAACTTGGTAGGCCCACAAGTCAGTCTCCCACTATGCTGGGTTCCAGCTAGCAGGGGGAGTATTCATTTTTTGTGCGTAATAAGGAGGGTCCGACCTGTCAGCGGGGGGCACATTTTTTCCGCGAAATACAAAGGCCCTTCCGGTGGGTGAAGGAATCGAAGACTTGAGAAGGCGTAGAGAACAAGCTAGTGTACTAGTAAAGAGACGTTGCTGAGTTTTAGAAAAAAGACAGACGTGCTCCTATAGCTGCTGCGAATCCAAACCTAGACTATGACTATATATGGTGCTATGCTACTCTGCAAGTAATGAAACTGACATATCCAACGTTCGCTTCTCCTCTTCTCTACTTACTCTGCCTAGCATCAGAAGCTCTGACCGCAGCAACCATGTCCGCTGGCTGCTCGTCCACCTGCTCTTCAGCCACCCGTACCATCGCCTGTGGGTCTCACCACACCCCCGCTGGCATGCGCACCGCAGCCGGTTGCTCATCGCAACCCGCTGCGGTTGGTGTGGTGCCATTGCTGCAAATCATGCAGAGTCATCCGTCGCGTCTCAACCACAATCCTCAACCCTGGCCGAGTCTTCTATAAATGCCCGAATCATGGGGTAATAATATGTTTAAGTGTTGTTCTTCTGCTTTCAGTTGCTGATTTTTTTAATAGTTTGGTTGATGATCTTCCAATTTGATTTATGGGAAGTTGCTGATGTGGGGGAGTGTAACTACGCTGATTATTTGGTTAGCCGAGGAATCAAATTGGGGTGTTGGACAAGTAACTGAAGGAACGACAGAAGAGGGAGATGCAGAGGAGAAGTTTAAAGATGTAGTTCCTCTAATCATGGCCAAGCAACAGCTGCTGAACGGCCTTGATAGCAATGAGGAGATGAAAGAGCTTGTGAAGATAATGGGCAAAATCGATGTGCTCTGTAGGATGATTGTCTTTTTATTTGCAGTGTATGTAGCACTCATGATGTATTCAGTGGCTATGACATGAGCACTTTGCTGAAACTAGTAATGAATGAAACTTGTGTAGCAGGCTGGGCGTAGTGTTGTGAACATCTAATGATTTCTATTAATGGAAATTAGGGGGTATCCCCTTTTGCTCATAATTAAATAGCAGAGGCCGTTTTGGTAATAAATAAATAAATTAGCAGAGGCCCTATCGGGTCAGCTTTGTTCTCATTCGAAGACGTCGAGCAATTGCAGTCCAACTGCAAACTATGTCATCAAATTCAAGTTTCACAGCCAAATATGAGTACAACTAAACAACAATGTCATCATGTTTTAGTCGTCATACAATCACCAAACACATATCAGCATACATAACAAGTGATGTTCTCACAGGAAAATACTAAACAACATGTTCATCAGGTTTCAATTGTCATAGCAAACAGAATTTCACATAGTAGATAAAAAAACGTCTTCTCACAGGCAAATACGACAAAAGCAATGTAATCATCATCCGCAGCAGCAGCGTCAACATCTTCGCCATGTGTATCAGTCTAAATCGTAATTCCCCAAGGTGTCATCTTCTTCTTCGTCCTCAACGTCCTCGAACGTTGGCTTCTTCTTGATCAACTCTTGTATGTCCACAGCACGACAGGAAATCTTTTCGCTGGCGTCATTGGTGTGATGGTTCTCAAAGATATTAGGAACATATGTGTTATCTTGTACATCAGGAGCAGTGTAAGCATCATCTTGTTGTGCAACTTCATTAAACGAATTCCTCTGCTCAAACCTTTGCAATACTCTCCAGTCATCGCTACGTGCAAATGTGTCTTTCAAGAAAAATATCTGTGTTGCTTGATTTGCCAAAATAAAAGGCTCGTTGGTCTGGTACGCCGCCTTGACATTGATGGATTTGAAATAATCATCAGCTCTGGGTTTTGCGATCCTGGAAAACAGGTTATACCAACGACAGCACAACAGAACCACACACCGATGATCCTCGAAACTGGAGATATACTGCAATTGAACAATGTCTGTTATGTTAGCATACATTTCAGTTGTCTCTTTGTCATACGTATCCGTGCTCATGATGGCACTGTTTTGTGTCTTCCTGCCTTTGTCTCGTGCAACGGTGTTGTAGCGCACATCTCCAACAACGCAAGATTCATAATGTCTTACCCGAGTATCAGGACCCATTGCTAGTGAGTAAAGGGCATCATCAACTGCCTGCCCATCCTCCTGCATATTCTTAACCTATGGTTAGAAAATAGACAGGCTGATCATCTTATGTACTCAAAATATTAAAAAACTGACAGTGCAATTCAGAAGCTTACATGGCTCTTGAACCATTTCGCAAATCCTGCCATAACCAGTTTGTCAATGTTTCTTGGATTTTGCGGCAGTAACTCCTTTTTGTAGATACTGCATAACATAGTGATCGCGTCAAACCTCTAAATATATAAGAATGTGCTGCAAGTTTAGTAGATTATGATGTATAAGCTGCAGTACTTAGCACTTAGTTGATATAAGGTAGTATCTCAGGACAGTTATTCAACACATACCAAACCATTTTGTCCAAATATTTAGGTTTGTCCTCTTGTCGACTCTTCCCTGTAACTCGAACAGAATAATCGAAAACATTGAGCCCGGGATTGTCTTCATCCACCTCTTTGCTAAGCTGATCAGCTGTTTCAATGTATTTTGAGCAGAATGTCAACGCTTCTATATCAACGTAGGCCTCTGCAATGGAACCCTCGGGTCTAGCTCTGTTCCTAACATAGCCCTTGAAAGTGCGTAGCCGCCTTTAAATAGGGTACATCCAGCCATACTGTACTGGACCTCTAAGTAGTGCCTCATCAAGGTAGATGAACAGCCAAATGCACCATCACATCAAAGAAGGCTGGAGGATATATCTTCTCAAGGTCGCATATGATAGTTGGTATCTTGTCTCTAAGACGCTCCAAAGCATCCATCCTGATATTTCTACTGCAGAGTTCCCTGAAGAATTGTCCCAACTCTGCAACTGCTCTGTATGAGTCAGGGCGGCCCAATCCTCTAAGGATAACAAGTAAAACCCTTTGAAGTTGGACGTGGCAGTCATGAGTTTTCAACCCTTGTACCTTGTTTCCATCTGCACTGACTCTCCTTCCAGGGTTGGAAGCAAATCCATGTGGGAATCTCACACGTGACAGCACCTCGCAGAATTCTTTTCTTTTTACCTTGTCCAAGACGTACACAGCTGGTACCATATCCCATGGTTTACCTTCATCTTACACCTGCAAATCCTGTCTGATACCCAGGTGTGTCAAATCAATCCTAGATTTTAAGGCATCTTTCGTCTTGCCTTCAATATTAAGAAGTGTGCCGATAATGCTGTCACATATATTTTTCTCGATGTGCATCACATCAAGATTATGTCGCAGATCCAAATCTAATACTCCAAGTCCCACAAAGTGGACCCGCGGGTAAACAATAATCTCTCTTCTGCCCTGCCACGCTTCCTTTTCCCACTACCATTACTAGGATGGTTTCCTAGTGTAATATGCCTGACCTTCTCTAATTCCACTTGCAACTCCTCGGCGGTGAGCCTCTTTGGCGCATCACGGTTTTCATGCTTTGCTTTGAACACATGTCTTCGGTATTTTCTAGGATGCGGCTTGTCCTTGGCAAGGAAACGGCGGTGTCCAATGTAACAGATCTTGCTAAGTATTGTGTATGACGGCGGATTCCTGTCACAGCGAACACATGCATTGTAACCATGTGTCGTACGCCCTGACATAGTTCCCAAATCCGGATAATCATAGATGCACCAAATTATAAGAGCACGCAGAAAGAAATCAGCTGGTGGGCTGCTATATAGGTCTCGAGTGAGAACACCCCTCCATAGCTGTTGAAGTCCCTCCACAAGAGGCTCCATGAACAAATCAAAATCCTTTCCAGGACTTTTTGGACCTGGGATGAGCAAGGCCATCTTGTAGTTTGATTCTTTGGTGCAGACATTTGGGGGCATGTTGTAAGGGATAACAAGCACTGGCCACATGCTATATGTGGCGCTCTGGTGGCCAAATGGGTTAAATCCATCTGAAGCTAAGCCAAGTCTAATGTTTCTCGGGTTAGCAGCAAACTTTTCGTGTTTCTGATTGAAGCTTTTCCACTCACTACCATGTGATGGATGGCTCATTACATTCTGATCTCTGTACTCCTGGTTCCTAGAATGCCACAGTACATCCTCTCTTGTTTCAGCGTCATGAAACAACCTCTGCAATCTTGGTGTAATTGGAAAATGTCTCAGAACATTATGAGGAATCCTCTTCACAGCATCGCCATCTTTCCATCTTGTGGATTTGCATTTCGGGCATTCACTTAAGTTGGCATAATCCTTCCGGAACAGAACACAATTATTCTTACAAACATGGATCATATCATATCAAATTCCAACTACACGAAGGAAATTCTTCATTTTACTGTAGGTGTGTGGCAGCTCAGACGCATCTGGGAAAGCTTTGCGGAAAGCAGCCAACATCGCATCGAATGATTTGTTGGTCATCCGCTAAGATGTCTTCACCTGAAGAAAGGTGACCATAGCTGAGAATACTGACAGCTTATTTCATGGGGTGACAGCCACGTTGCATTGTTCCAACATGCGGGCCCACCGTTTTTCTTCTGTAGGTGAAAGTTCACGGAATGCACGAGCATTTCGTAGCATTGTTTCAATGTTGGTCAAACTCACTGGCTCCGCCACCACCACCTCCTCCTCCTCTTCCACCTGAGCATCAGGCAGATCAAGATGGTGATGTGCTGCTTCCACGTAGTCAATAACATTGACGTTCACAGCTTCACCATGATGAACCCACCTAGTATATGTGACCGACATCCCATACAAGTGTAGATGATTTTGCACAGTTGACTGGGGTCTTGTAACTGAGTTCATACAACTACTACACGGGCAAAGCACATCTGATTTCGGACCACCGTACTCAGCTCTGATGAAGTTCATGAAGTTTTCAACCCCCTCGACATATGCAGCAGAGAATCTTCGACCAGAAGTTATCCAAGTCATGTCCATCTGTTAGACATACAAATTAGTTCTTCTACTAGATATTACAGGAAAAACATATATGCTTTTTTATGAAGTCCAGATTAAAATACCTAGGTCGATGCCTAAAGCTATGGCAAGATATTTGGACGAGCAGATCTAAGTAACGAAATATATGTAAAGCTAATTCAGCAAACAGATTTGAGTGCTAAATTATGGTAGGTTGTTTTAGGAGTCAATGAGGCCGAGCACACAGCCATCGAACTATCGAAGGCCATCGCAGCAACAAAGATCGAGTATAAATCGGTGTAGAGCTATTTCACCTAACAGATTGGCTACTAGACCATGGCAATCTACGTCACAATAAATATATGGCAGGATATTTTAGCAACTAATCGGCCTTGGCATGCCATCTCAGCTAAGCAGATTGAGAGCATAACAGGGCAAGGAAGCTTCTTAAGCAGAGCATATTGACTGTAAACTACTTCAGCAAACAGTGAGATTAATAGCGTCTATCAGCTAACATTCAGCGCTACACCTACATGCACGGGGCCTCAGTCTAGAATGCGCGTACCGTGGGAGAAGCTGGCTGCCGGGCGTCTCCACAAGAATGTCGCCAGTGGTGGAGGTGCTAACCACCGTGCGCCTCCACAAGAACGTCGCCAGCGGTGGCGGCACGGCTAGAGGACGTCAGTCTTCGAGAGCGTATTGTGGGAGCGAGAGGATCACCGTGCGTCCCCTCGACGAACCGTGGCGCCGACGTATCGGCGCGGCGGGGAGGGCGGCTTTGGCGGAGCGAATGGAGTGGAGGGGGACGGGGGGAGGGGGGTTTGGGGAATATTATTGGCTAGTTGGCCGAAGGGCGGTTGAATCTAGGATTTGGGGGGAATTTTTGGGTGGGGGGAGGATTTTCACGTGGTGGGTGGGGGGAGTTTGGCGCATGGTCGGTTTCTCCAAGTGCAGTCCCGCGTGTCAGTGAAGAGGCAAGCTGAAGCGTGTTCCGTTTGCGTGAGCATAATATGTAACTAACGCAGGAGTATTGCCATAACTCGTATAACGGATGCTTTTCGAAGGTTGAGGTACACAATTTCCGAAGGTTTCTTGGTTATGTGTTGATGGATGGATACAGCTGGATCTAGGGATTGCTAGTTTGGGGGATATATTTTGTGTCCCCTGTATCCCCAACACCAGATTGCATAACCAGAAAGTTTCGGGAGTTTATAGGTGGGATTCAAGTAGCTCTTAGCATTTCTTCCCGCAGATATTTGGTTTGTGATTGGGTAATCCTTACCATTTATTTGTTCCAGTCGTACCTTTTATTTATTTATTTTATTTCATCAATCTCCTTATCAAGTGGCTTCTCACCTTATGGAAGTGTGATGATTTACTATGGAATTCATTCGTTCATCCTCGTTCGAATGTTTATTGTGAAGACTATATGTTGCAATTTCTATCCGTTGTTTCAACTTGTCTATTTGTCTATCAAGATGCTAACGGATGTCACCCTCTTCAGGAACGTCAGAATCCGGAACACAATGAGGGGAGTCAGGCGAACCCTCCGCCACCACCTCCGCCTCCGGAGGCATGGCAAGCTATCATGGGAGCCACCAACGCCAATGCTCAGATGATTTTGCAACTCTTGCAAGAACGCACCCAAGGGCAAGGCAATCAAGGAAATCAAGGCCAAGGCAACAATCAGCCTCACTTCGCTACCCTCAACCAGTTCCTCCCAAATTAGCCGAAGTCTTTCAGCTACTGTGCCGAGGCCACAGACGCCGATGATTGGCTCGTGGACATCAACAAGCATTTTGAATGTAGCAATGTCAGGCCTGAGGACTTTGTCAAGTTCGCTTCTTTTCAACTCACGGATCAAGCTGCCGAGTGGTATCAGCAATACAAAGATTCCAGAGGAGGTCGTGTGATTACCTGGGATGATTTCCGCCGAGACTTCAAAGCTCACCACATTCCACAAAGTGTTGTTGAGAGCAAGTGTGAGGAGTTCCGCAATCTCAAGCAAGGCAGCATGTCCGTGTATCAATACAATACTCAGTTTCAGAAACTCGCTCGCTTTGCTAAGCAAGACGTTCCTGATGAAAAGAGCATGATCTATCAATTCAGAGGTGGCCTCAGAGAAGATCTGCAATTACCTCTTGTGCTTTTTGAGCCGACAAAGTATGATGATTTCTACAACATGGCTCTGAAGCAAGAGGCTGCTCAGCTCAAGTGTGAGGCTTCTAAGAAGAGAGTCAGGGACGCAGTTCAGTCTTCTTCTTCCTCACTAGTGGCTGCTAAGCAACAGAAGTTCTGGTTGCCTCCTCCTCCTCCATTTCATCAGCCTTTCCAGCAGAAGAAGAAAGGTGGCCATGGATCTTCCCACTCACCCAACCCTGGCTATCAGAACAAGTCTCAGAATCAAGCTCCAAAGTCGAATGCTCCTTATCATCGTCCACTCTCTGAGGTGACTTGCAACAAGTGTCAGCAGAAAGGTCACTATGCTAACAAGTGCTTCAACCAAAGGCGCCTTCCGCCTCCTCCTCCCATGAGATCTTCCAGCAATGCAGTGGTCAAGCATAATCCCAAGTTTGCAAAGGTCAACATGATGAACGCAGCTCAAGCGGAGGAATCTACTGATGTGATAATGGGTAATCTCTCAGTTAATGATTTTCCTGCAAAAGTTCTTTTTGACACTGGTGCATCGCTTAGTTTCATCTCAAGACCATTTGCATCCAAGCATGAGTTGCATTTCCAAGAATTGCCTAGAACGTTAGCAGTTGTCTCTCCAGGCAAATGCATGAATGCAAGCTACATGGTTCCGGTTGTTTCCATCAAGATGGGGAACTATAAATTTCTGTCTAAACCAATTTTTCTTGGTGACTCGGATATTGATCTAATTCTCGGGATGGACTGGCTTTCTAAGCACAAGGCTCAACTTGATTGTGCTGCCAGGGAAATCCAATTGATACACTCTTCTAAGGATGTTATCATCTATGCCGCTCGTGACGAGACCATTCGGTTATTTTCTCTCAATGAGAAGGGCGAGTTGGATGCTATCTCTCAAATTCCAGTCGTTTGTGAGTACCAAGATGTCTTTCCAGAAGAGCTTCCGGGTATGCCTCCTCACCGGCCAGTTGAGTTCGTTATCGATCTTGAGCCTGGCACTGAACCCGTTTGCAAGCGTCCTTACAAGCTTGGACCCAAGGAGCTGAAGGAATTGAAGAAACAACTCGATGAACAAGAGCGTCTGGGTTTGATCAGACCGAGTTCATCTCCATGGGGTTGTGGTGTTCTTTTTGTCCAGAAGAAACATGGCACGGACCGACTTTGTGTCGACTACCGTCCATTGAACAAGAAGACAATCAAGAACAAGTATCCACTTCCCAACATCAATGAGCTATTCGAGCAACTTAAAGGTGCTAAAGTATTCTCCAAGCTTGACCTTCGTATGGGTTATCATCAGATTCGCATTCATGAAGAAGATATTCCCAAGGCAGCATTCAGAACAAGCTTTGGTTCTTATGAATATACTGTCATGTCTTTCGGCCTTGTCAATGCTCCTCCAACATTCTCTCGGATGATGAATTTCATCTTCAACCCCTATACCAATGAATTCATCCTGGTGTATCTCGATGACATCTTGGTCTTCTCCAAGAATAAGAAGGATCATGCCAAACATTTGCGATTGCTGCTCGACAAGCTCAGAGAGTATCAATTCTATGCGAAGTTTTCCAAATGTGAGTTTTGGCTCGATGAAGTTCTTTACGTTGGTCATATCATTTCTGCCAAGGGCATCGCTGTTAATCCCGAGAAGGTGTCTGCAATTGTGAATTGGGAACCTCCTCAGAATGTCAAGCAGCTCCACAGTTTCCTTGGTCTTGCAAGCTATTGTCGAAGATTCGTTGAGAATTTCTCTAAGATTGCAAAGCCTCTTTCCAACCTCCTCCAGAAGCATGTGAAGTATGTCTGGACTCCTGAGTGTGACGTTGCTTTCAACACTCTCAAAGAGAAACTCGTCACAGCTCCTGTCTTAACTCCTCCTGACGAATCCAAGCCATTCGAAGTTTTCTGTGATGCTTCTCTTCAAGGTCTCGGTGCTGTGTTAATGCAAGAGAAGAAAGTTGTGGCATATACCTCTCGTCAGTTGAAGCCCAACGAAAAGAACTACCCCACTCGTGATCTTGAGTTGGCGGCAGTTGTCCATGCATTAATAACATGGGACATCTCTTGTTGGGAAGAAAACTGGACATATTTACCGATCACAAGAGTCTCAAGTACATCTTCACTCAGCCCAACCTCAACCTCAGGCAAACTCGATGGGTCAAAATGATTCAAGAGTACAATCTGAGTATTGAATATACTCCAGGCAAGGCCAACGTCATTGCAGATGCTTTGAGCAGGAAGGATTATTGCAACAGTTTAATTCTCAAGCCTTTCCAACCAGATCTTTGTGAAGCTTTCCGCAAGCTGAAACTCCAAGTTGTTCCTCAAGGCCTTCTTGCCAACCTCATAGTCTCTCCTACTTTGGAAGATCAAATTCGTGAGGCATAACTCCTGGATACCATGGTGAAGAAGGTCAAACATGGTATTGACAAGGGTCTTTCCAAATACAAGTGTTATCGCATTGATGACCGAGATACTTTATTCTTCGAGGACCGGATTGTGGTTCCTAAAGGTGATCTAAGGAAAGTCATAATGAACGAGGCACACAATTCTCTTCTTTCCATTCATCCTGGAAGTACGAAGATGTACCATGACCTCAAGAAGTCGTATTGGTGGACTCGAATGAAGCGAGAAATCGCTCAATTCGTGAATGAATGTGATGTCTGTCGAAGGGTGAAAGCAGAACACAAACGACCAGCTGGTCTCCTCGAACCTCTTGCTATCCCAAAATGGAAGTTTGATCATATCGAAATGGACTTCGTGACTGGATTTCCTAAGTCCAAGCGCGGAAATGATGCTATCTTCGTTGTCATCGACAAGCTTACTAAAGTGGCTCATTTCCTTCTAATCAATGAATCTATCACAGCAGCTCAGTTGGCAGAGCTATACACCTCCAGGATTGTCTCCTTGCACGGCATTCCACAATTGATATCTTCAGATCATGGAAGCATCTTCACTTCTAAGTTCTGGGACTCCTTCTAGAAGGCCATGGGCACCAACATTCGCTTCAGCACAGCTTTCCAGCCTCAAACTAGTGGCCAAGTCGAGCGAGTCAATCAAATCCTTGATGATATGCTCAGGGCCTATGTCTTTTCCTTTGGCATGAAGTGGGAAGATTGTCTTCCATATGCCGAGTTCTCCTACAACAACAGTTTCCAAACGAGTTCGGGCAAGGCCCCATTCGAGATTCTATATGGCAGAAAGTGCCGTACTCCTCTCAATTGGTCAGAGACTGGTGAACGCCAACTTCTTGGCAATGACTTAATCACAGAGGCTGAAGAAATGTGTAAAGTCATCCGTGAAAATCTCAAAGCCGCGCAATCGCGCTAGAAGAGTTACTATGATAGCAAGCACCGTGATTTGGCTTTCGAGATCGGAGACCATGTCTACCTCCGCGTCTCTCCAAAGAAGGGCACTCGTCGCTTCGGTATCAAAGGGAATCTTGCCCCTAGATACGTGGGTCCTTTCAAGATCATTGGCAAAAGAGGCGACCTCGCCTATCAACTTGAGCTTCCCTCCAACTTCGCGAACGTGCACGATGTGTTCCACGTGTCACAGCTTCGCAAGTGCTTCAAGACTCCTGAGCGCACCATCTACTTTGAAGAGATTGACCTCCAAGAAGATCTGTCTTATCATGAGCACCCCGTTGCTATTCTTGAAGAAACTGAGCGCAAGACTCGCAACAAGTCAATCAAATTCCTGAAAGTGAAGTGGTCGCACCATTCCGACCGAGAAGCCACCTGGGAGCGTGAGGACCACCTCCGTTCCAAATATCCGGAGTTCTTTCAGTCCTAGATCTTGGGACGAGATCCTCTCGTAGTGGTGGATTGTTGTAACACCCAGGATGTAACTTTCCATATTTGTTAACTCCAACTCTTGCCATTTTCGGCTATGTGTTATGATATTCCCTTCGTGGTCGGGTTTTGTCTTTCGTTTTGCATTTTGTTCATGTCATGCATCCCATATCATGTCATCATGTGCATCTCATTTGCTTACGTGTTCGTCTCATGCGTCCGAGCATTTTCCCCGTTGTCCGTTTTGCAATCCGGCACTCCCACATGCACCGGCGCACCCCTCTTATTTCTTTTCGTGAGCGGGTGTTAAACGTTCTCGGAATGGACCGAGGTTTGTCAAGTGGCCTTGGTATACCACCGGTAGACCACCTGTCAAGTTTCGTTCCATTTGGAGGTCGTTTGATACTCCAACGGTTAACCGGGTAACCGCAAAGGCCTATTGTGTGTTGCAGCCCAACACCCCTGCAAAACAGCCCACTAACCCAGCAAACCCCCCTCCATGCTCTCCGCCGTTCCATCATGATCGTGTGGGCAAAAACCGCACTCCATTTGGAGTCTCCTAGCTCCCTCTACCTATATAAACACCCCTCCCCCGAAAATTCCGGATCAAAACCACCCCTAACCCTAGATCAATTTCCCTCCGCGCCGCCGGACGTTTCTTCCTCAGCCGGCCGGACATGTCCGCCGCCCTCACCGCGCCACGTGGCGGCTCCTGATTCGCCGAGCCGCCGCGCCCACTTCGCCTGCGCGCCCGCACGCCGGCCCGCCGTCCTCCCGGCCTGGACCCCGTGCCTCGCCGCCCGCTGTCCTCCGCCTCGGCTCCCCCGCGTGCGTCGGCTCCGCCGCCCGCCGAACTCCGCCGGCCGCCCGCGCCACGTCGCCCCGTGCGCCGCCGCCCGGCCCCGACTCTGGCGCCGCCCGTCCGGTCGCCCCCTCCCTCCTCCGAGCTCCTCCACCGCGGCCGCCGTCTCCCTCTTCCCCTCCGTCTCCGGCGGCAGCCCTGATCTCCGGCGAGCCTCGAGCCGGCCTGATCCAGATCGGGACCGAATGGTTGACTTCCTCCTCCCCTCGATTTCTCGAAGTCCTGAATTTATTGCATTATATTGCATACTTTGACGCACCATAACTCCTTGCGTACTGCTCCGTTTCGTGCGTGTAATATATCAAAATGTTCATCACGAGATGCTCTTCATTTTGTTCCATTGGGACATGCTCGTTTGAGCTCATCTTGATGCCCAAATCTCTGATGCAAGAGTGCTATGTGATGTTTACTGCTGTTACTTAACAGAACTTGGTGTTTTGTTATTTTTGTTGCATTTAATATGTGCATCTTATGAGTATGAGCTCTACAGGTGTTTTGATCTATGCCATGCCATCTTTACAGAGGTGTATGCCATGTATTTTTGTGATCTATGTGGTGACTAGCACAAGCATGCAAAGTAGGCTTCGTGATGTTTCTGTTTTCAGGGACTTAGGATTTTGGTAAGATCTTCATCTGCTGTTATTTTGTTGCCGTGTATCCATGTGTCTACAGTGAGCTCCATGCTTCTTTTCAGTATGTTCAGTAAGGATGTTTTGTATATATAGTGGTGCTCTATCCATCCATTCCCCTGTTTGCAATTATGGAGTGCCCTAGCATTTCTTAATCTTGCTCTACTTTTGCTATAAAATGTTCCTGGCAGATTGTTAACATGATATTCAATTTTGCCAAGGCTGTTGTAGTTGATCCATACATGCTATGACTTTTATATTGCCATGGTTAGCTTCATAAACATGCCATCTTGCTGTAAGTATACTTGTTTTGTCATGCGTGGCTTTGTGATGAGTGAATCAAGCTCACCAAGATGCCCTCATAATTTCTGTTAATGCCATGCTCTGTTAACGGAACCTTCTATGTTTACATGGGTGCCATCATATCTTCTTTGCCTTTTTGGCTCATGGTAAGTAAGGGAATTTTTTTCTATGCATTTATTAGATTCATGCCATGCCTTGTTTTGCTATGTTAAGTTCCTGTAGCATGTTGATTGCTTGCTCTGAACATTGCTACCTGATGCTATTTCTGCCATGTCCAGTAATTTCCTGTAGAAACTGATATCTTTTGCACTTTTGCCATGCTTGTTTGAACATGTTATTTTGTGATCTAGCCGTAGCTCACTGTTCATATTTTGTCAAGCATCTCCTGTAGATTGCTGCCATATGATTTGTTGCTATGTTGGAGTGCTGTAGGATAGTTGCCTGATGTATTCTAAGTGCTATCATGCGGTTAATCGCAGATTCGTGTTATTCTTGTTTTGCTTGCCATTTGCAAACCGTGCATCCGTTCCGGTGATCTTTACGTCGATTTCAACCGAAATCATCTCATCTTTCCAGTGGCATCTTGGTTTGCCAAGTTACTGCCTTGTTCATCTTTTTTCTTCCGGAGCACGCATATGCATCGCATATCATGTCTCGCATATCATGCATGTTTTGCATCATGTTGCTTGTGCATTTCCCGTGATTGATTGTGGTTCCATTGCTTGTGTTCTTGCTGTGGGTAGAGCCGGGAGACGAGTTCGTGAACGAGGAACCTGTTGAGTACGCTTACGAGGATCAAGCTTTCGACAACTCTGAGAACCTTGCAGGCAAGATGACCATACCCTCGAAATCACTTCTATCTTTGCTTTGCTAGTTGTTCGTTCTATTGCCATGCTGCGCTACCTACCACTTGCTATATCATGCCTCCCATGTTGCCATGTCAAGCCTCTAACCATCCTTTCCTAGCAAACCGTTGTTTGGCTAAGTTACCGCTTTTGCTCAGCCCTTCTTATAGCGTTGCTAGTTGCAGGTGAAGTTGAAGTTGGTTCCATGTTGGAACATGGATATTTTGGAATATCACAATATCTTTTATTTAATTAAGGCGTCTATATATTTGGTAAAGGGTGGAAGGCTCGGCCTTATGCCTGGTGTTTTGTTCCACTTTTTCCGCCCTAGTTTCTGTCATACCGGTATTATGTTCCTTGAGTTTGCGTTCCTTACGCGGTCGGGTGATTTATGGGACCCCCTTGATAGTTCGCCTTGAATAAAACTCCTCCAGCAAGGCCCAACCTTGGTTTTACCATTTGCCACCTAAGCCTTTTCCCCCGGGTTTTCTAGAGCCCGAGGGTCATCTTTATTTAAACCCCCGGGCCAGTGCTCCTCTGAGTATTGGTCCAACCTGTCAGTCGCCGGTGGCCACCAGGGGCAACTCTAGTCTGGCCTATCAGAAGCTTGGACAATCCGGTGTGCCCTGAGAAGGAGATATGTGCAGCTCCTATCGGGATTTGTCGGCACATTCGGGCGGCTTTGCTGGTCTTGTTTTACCATTGTCGAAATGTCTTGTAAACCGGGATTCCGAGACTGATCGGGTCTTCCCGGGAGAAGGTTTATCCTTCGTTAACCGTGAGAGCTTATGATGGGCTAAGTTGGGACACCCCTGCAGGGTATTATCTTTCGAAAGCCATGCCCGCGGTTATGAGGCAGATGGGAATTTGTTAATGTCCGGTTGTAGAGAACTTGTCACTTGACTTAATTAAAATACATCAACCGTGTGTGTAGCCGTGATGGTCTCTTCTCGGCGGAGTTCGGGAAGTGAACACGGTTGGAGTTATGCATGAACGTAAGTAGTTTCAGGATCACTTCTTGATCATTACTAGTTGACGACCGATGCTTTGCTTCTCTTCTCGCTCTCATTTGCGTATGTTAGCCACCATATATGCTTAGTGCTTGCCGCAGCTCCACCATATTACTCCTTGCCTCCCTACAAGCTTAAATAGTCTTGATCTCGCGGGTGTGAGATTGCTGAGTCCTCGTGACTCACAGATTCTACCAAAACAGTTGCAGGTGCCGACGATACCAGTGCAGAGGACGCAACCGAGCTCAAGTGGGAGTTTGACGAGGAACGTGGTCGTTATTATGTTTCTTTTCTGGATGATCAGTAGTGGAGCCCAGTTGGGACGATCGGGGATCTAGCATTTGGGGTTATCTTATTTTCATTTGGAGTTGACCGTAGTCGGTCTATGTGTGGATTTTGGATGATGTATGAATTAATTTATGTATTGTGTGAAGTGGCGATTGTAAGCCAACTCTCGTTATCCCATTCTTGTTCATTACATGGGATTGTGTAAAGATGACCCTTCTTGCGACAAAACCACAATGCGGTTATGCCTCTAAGTCGTGCCTCGACACGTGGGAGATATAGCCGCATCGTGGGCGTTACATTTACCAAGTCGATCTGCTTCCCACATGAGGCAGAACAACGGCAGAAGCAACACGTGGTTAACTTCAAGATGATGAGGGAGAAGAGGATTCAGCAACGAGTGAAATGATGGTTGCTTCATCCCTCCAACTTCTTTTTTTTAGCATTATTACTTCGTCCCTCCAACTTCTTTTTTAGCATTATTACTTCGTCCCTCCAACTTAACTGCGGGAAAGGTGCATCTTTGTGATTTGAAGCCTCATTGCTCATTACTACATCGGCGCCATGACTGGGTGCATCACCCCGGCTGCTCTGCACTGTATTCCGGTATGGCACGTGGACCCGGTAGCTTGATGTCCCACATGTCGGCAAAAGGGACTAGAAGATTTATGAAAGTGAGCGCTCCACTCTTATGATGGAGGAGTACACGACACGACGACCCAGTGAACTGTCACTTGTACTGTATAGTACTATAGTTTTGCTGTTTCGCACGATCCATCGATACAAAACCGATTAAACAGGAAAGGGCGGGATTTTTCCCGCACGGTATATGATAATGGCCATACATTTCAAAGGCAATTTTAATGTATGCAAACTGAATAATTAAGTAACAATATTATATCTAGTAAAACTAAAAACACATATGATTTATTGTGTTAGAGTGTAGTAGTAGTGTTGTATTGCATAGTTGTTAGATGTAACATGCGAGAACGTGTAGAGATGTAGTTTTGGAGGTCCTACAGAGAGAAAAGCGTAATACGTTCACCGAACTTCAGAATAAGCTGATTACGATCACTATATACGTTTTGCGGTGATTATACGGTCACTTGCTCACGGTTCAGCATCGGATTGCACTCTGTTGACCGGCCAAACAGTCTGCATGGCACCATGTTGACTAGTTAAATTGACCATGTACCTTGCGGGTCCCACCTGTCAGTTAACATAGGGAAAAGGTCAGATAAACACAAATTTACGCAGGCGCGACAAGACTCCAACCCGTGCGCGGGAATCACCTGGTTGTGTATGTGTCTGTCAGGGCCTGATGTGTGCGCATGCAAGTGTAGGTTGATCACTTGAGTGTGAGAGTGTGTGTTGGTCATGTGGTGTACTGGTGTGTGCATGCATGCGCGCGTGTGTGCGTGTGAGTGTTGCGTGCGTGTGTGGCTGCGTGTGTACGTGTGAGTGTTGTGTGCGTGTGTGGGTGCATGTGTTCGTGTGAGTGTTGCGTGCATGCAGTTCGTGTGCATGCGTGCGTGTGTGTATAATCACCACACCAGCTCATGTGTGTTAAAACAGACGGCTCAACATACCAATACAAGGCCACCTTGTCCGTTGTGCCTGCGATCATGACTTTGAACCACCGTCCAATATTTTTTTGTCGTTTGTTTTCATTCTTACTAGCAAGATGCCCGTGTGTTCCACGTAACATCAAGATGCATTTGTATGACTAGTTTATCTTGTGAGAAAAAAGGATGAACGAGGGAAGGCCTTATTTACAAATGTGGAGAGGTGTGTGGGTACCTTTTTGCAAAATTGTCATAGTTTCTTTCCTATCCGTCAGATATAAATCGGACGGCCTATATTGCAGGATGGCAGCCACACCACATCACCAACTCTGTTTTTTTATAAGAGTGTATTTTATATTTTATAAGAGTGTAGATGTAGAGTAGATACAAGCCGATAGGTGGGCCCGATGGTAGTGAGATAATGTGATGCAACACTAGAGGTACCACGTGGAGCGTTTAACTGGTCAACTAGTCGTGTCTTGAGCAAATACAGAGTTGTACGGTGAGCCCGTGACTGTATAATAACCACAAAACGTAAATGGTGACTGTAATGAGTGGATTCTGAAGTCCAATGTACGTATCGTGCTTTTGCTTCAAATGCAATGATCGTCACTGTATATATTGCGAGAGAAAGATGAAACATGCGTGAATGTGCTGGGGGCTTACTTTTAGAGGACCTGGAGATAGTTTGTGTGCGTACGTGAAAGGGACGTAGAGGGGGGTATGCGATGGACAGAGAGATCCTCTTCGTTTCTCTTTATTATGACTAACTTTATATATAGTATAAAAATATACAAATTCACAGTGCGGAATAAATATCATTGTGGGCACCATGCAATGCAAATTAGCGTTCATACTCCTCCATATAACTTTGTAATGTTGTATATATGTAGAAATCCTAAAATAATTTTTTGGCCACACTTTATTAAAAAGGAATGTTGTATGTGAAATAAACGTGAAGAGAGGGCTTTTTAGATCAATGTGGTACGTGATGTAACATGTGTGAATGTGTAGTTGATGCATTTGGCACGGCCTAAAGAGGCATGTGTGTGTATTACATATTCGAGAGAGGCATAGATAGAGGGGCCGGCGGGGGGCGGGGGAGAGATAGCACGAGAAATGAGAGTGGTCTAGAGAGAGACGAATATGAAGTCACGGCAAGAGATTCCCTTGAGTGTGTATATGCAAGGGGGAGTGGATAGAGGCACCAGGAGAATATATTTTTTGTGTGTGGTGTCTGTGTTGGTATGTGTGGGTGTGACAAGATAACGAGACGTGGGGGCAGAGGGTGTGTCACCGCGTGAGGTCCGGTGGGTCGAGGTGAGGCCCTTCGTTCGGTTCTGTCCTGCGCCACATTGGTCGGCCCGTGACACATTTAGGGAGACCCATGGATGACTAGCCGTACAAGACAGCAAAGATAGCATAATTGTGAAGGACTCTGTGCCACTGACAAAGCTGGCTAGGATTTGTAACCCTAGGTTCTTGGACTAAGTTAACCCCTTTATCTCTGATATTACTATTCATCCAACCTAATTTTAAGGGGCATCCTAAAGAATGCTCTACTAGAATCATACTCATCGATTAGGAAGAGATGTGTGAGACAATGCGTGAGAGACAGGCCTAAAGATAATGTGCGTACATGAGACACGTAGGCAGGTCTATGTATATAGAAAGGGTCGATGGGGATTGTGCGTGTGTATGCTTGCGAGAGAAAGAGTGCTTGTGATAAAGGTTAGTGAAAACAGTCGTAAATGGTTACAAGAGGGAGGGAGGGTTATATCGAGAGCATGTGTGCGAGAAAGACACCTCGGGAGAGAGTGTGTGAGCATGTGTGAGAGACCACCGATGGAGAGTGAAACTACACGTAAAAGACTGTTGTACACATTGATTAAAGATATAAATTGTATCCAAATATTAGGATGGGATCATGATATTTGCAATTCGCGTAAGGAACGGTCATTGATCCATCAGACATATAGATTCTATCGAATGTGAGCATGTCTATGTTATTATTCGACACAATTGATCCACATAGTTAGTGAACTCCAGACAATGCATCGCTTTAGCAATCGAATATTAACGTGAGTATAGTTCATGTTGTGTGTGTAAAGCACATTATACATACGAAAGTTACACAATGAACATTATAAATAGCTACCTATGAACTAGCATACATTTGAATTCAACTTAAGGTGGTTTATAAAATCGAATTCAACATGAAGTCCATTCAAGTATTTGAATTTGATATCATGGCATTTGTAAATAATACCTAAATTATGGGGGCACCAATCTTTGCTCTGATTTTGTACATAATAGCATATGTAGTCGTGTACAAAATAGATTCAAATTTAGCTCCACCATCCCAAAATAATCGTAGTTATAGGATTTTTAAGTGTCAAAAATTCAAAAAGAAGCGGATAATTTAATGAGGTTTTCAAACATACAAGGTCAAATTTAACGTTGTCTATTTAGGTCAATCCTCAAAGTTCAAGAGTACTCTAAACGTGAATGCTTGTGTTTCAAAATTTCGAACGAAGCGCCAAAAGAGCCTCTACTCACCCGAAACCGCGTGAGACCAATGTTTGGTTGTACAAGAAAATTATTTTCTAATAACTCCGACCCGTGAAACCTACCGGCCCGACGTCCAAAGGTCTAAACCGGGGTAGGTTTGTAGCTTCATCTAGACGCCACGCAACCGCCTCCGAAAAACATTCATACACAATGGCCGCCTAAGCACACATGCGCACGGCCGAAATCGCTCCCGCCCACTATTTGGGACACCTGGGATTACCATCCTACCCCCGACCCGCAGTAGGTCTGAAATTTAAGAGGGGGCAAAGTTTGTAATTTACCCAAATGTCAAACAAGCGCGTCCCATCTTCTGTTCAAAAAAGCCAAAAACAAGCGCGTCCCAGACCAAACATGGTTCTCCAGCCTCCCCCCGCCCACCCGTCCGATTCCCCATTCGTACTCCGTGGGCGCAAAAACTACCTCTCCACCAGCCGCGAAACCCCGGCGTCCTTCGTCCGCCACCCCATCCCACCCATCAACCGCCGCCCTCCTCCATCACGCCGGAGCCGATACTCCGACGTCGCCGTCCACCGCAACCTCAACCGCAACGCCCTCCACGGCTAGTAGTTGAAGCCGAGGCTGAGCCATCCGTACCCGAGCCAGTTCAACCACGTCGTCCTGCGCCTCACCGCTGGCGCTCCAACTTCGCCACCCTCCACCGCACCGGAGCTGTTCCTGCTACGCCGTCCTTCGCCGCCTCGGATATGCTTCCCCTCCGCCGACATATGGCCACGGCAACACAGTCAACAATTTGGCCATGGGTTCGTCCAAGCCTGCACCCTCCTCTAGAACATCTGTTTCCCCAGCAAAAAGAAGAAGATCGGCACGACATGTGGAGGCGACCATACCGGCAACCGAAAATGGTACTCCTCTTCCCTTATTCGTGCAAATCTTACGTGTCTGCTTGCACGGTATTCATCCCACAGAAGACACTAGTTGACCGCTTCTTCTTGATACTAGATGTTCCTAGTTACTCGCGATGCACAAGGTTTCTCCTCATATACTATTTCACCTTAGCTAGAGGTCCGTCGCCCCCTAGATTTCAATTCTTGGTCAGTTGATTCCCAATTAACGGAAGCATTCCCCAGCGTAACAGGCGCTAGTCCGCCTATTACGCTGGGGAAGCAGCGTCTCGGTGTTTATCTTAGGGGCGTGTGGGGCCTAGAGCTGCTGGCGCCCGATCTGGACGTCGGCCGGGATTAAAGGGATGGCCTGGGGGCGCTGCCAAGCACGGCGGTGGTGTGAGGTCGAGGGGAGGGCGGGGCGGCGGAGGTAGGGGTCTGGGTTGGTGGTCGCTGGCGGTTCGAGAAAGATCGTAAACAGTGACTGGCAAGAGGTAGACGAAGGCCATCTGCCCGTTCCTTCTAGATCGGACAGTTCATAAAAAATCGACCAACCTATTTATTTTCAGTCGACTGTTATCTTGAGAGGACTGCATGTGGTGGTGTGCTGGAGGAGTACCTGCATTTCCTGTGCTCATATATTACATAATCATATGGAGTAGAATGTAATTTTGTTGCCATGCAATGTTGTAGAGCTATCATATGTCTCCTGTCATTTATTTTTCAGCCACCTTCTATCTGCTACTTTTATAGTGCACTAGTTCTGCACACACTTCACCCATACTCTCACTATTGTGTTTTTATGCAAGGGTATTTAAGACCCTGCCTTGACAGAAGCAGAAAAGAATAGAGACAAGTCGCTCCAGCATGGTATGCGGCTACGCCAAACACATTTCAAGGCTTTAAAGAGTGTAGTGTCAGTAGGTGGAGACGGGGAACGTAGCTCTAGAGTTGATGATCTCGCTCGCCATGAACCACCATCCCAGGTGCTTGCTTTAACTTCACGGTGTCATATGTGGTTGCATGTTGCATATGGTGTCTAGCTTGTATTCGAAAGGCCGAAGTCGCTCTTTATCAAGATAAGGAAAGATATTTTTTACATGAACCACCATCCCGGGAGCACCAGAAGACAAATAGCTAGTCAGGGCACTAGCCGAGCCAGTGACCAGCCTAGCACAGACATGCATCACCTGGAAGCCAACTAAAAAGCCACGATGGTGGCGAAGTAGACCGCCTCCCACCAGGCTCTCAGGTCCTAGATGATCATGCTCACCACTCCAGCCGGATGTCTAGCTTGTATTGCTTCCAATTTGGTTAAATTGCATCTGCTTAGCATACACACTATACCTTTGAATATGACACGCCTTCCTGTTTTTGGTACATACTAGTACATCTGTCTATTAACCATGTTCTTACATCAAACTAATGTTCTTGTGTATCCCTCATCAATCACTTATGATGAGGCAGTCAGGCCTGTGGACTACTGTGATAAAAGATCCTCATTTAAAGAATGCAGCGTCAGCCTCCACACATGATTCTCAAGAAACAGCAAGGCTAGATGAAGATAGTGAACGTAGCTCTATAGTTGATTACCGCATTTACCCTACACTAGCATCGCAGGTGCTTGCTGTAACTTGGCAGCGTGATATGTGATTGCATGTTGCATATGGTGTCTAGATTGTAATTCTTCTAATCTGGTTAAATTGCATGTGCTATTCTCCTTAGTTTATACATTATACATGTTAATGTGACATGCCTTCCTGTTTTTAGTACATAGTACATCTGTCTATTAAGCATGTCCTCACTTAAAACTATTGTTTTTTTGTATACTGCATAAATCAATATGACGAGACACCTTCAGTATATGCAGTGTGATATTAGTTGCATCTTTGATATGATTTATAGCATGCGCTGCTTCTAATTTGTTGAAATGTCATTTATGATGGGACACTTTTAACTTGGCAGAGTCTTATTGGTTGCATCTTTCACGTGGTGTCTAGCTTGCATTGCTTCTTATTTGTTGAAATGGTTTTTGCTTAGTTTACACAAACAGTTGTGAATATGCCTTGTCGTCCTGCTTTCGTATTATTCCATCCTGGAATCATGTGTTTGCCTTACATCAAAGTAGTGATTGTCAGTATCATGCACGAATGAGTTCTGAAGAGTGAATTTTATTGCTTTTTCTTCTCGGTTTTACTTGACAATTCAGAAACAATAAATCGGAAGGAAGTTAGCAAGGCAACGGATGAAGGTGCTCCTTCCAAACGGAGGGCCTCTATAGATTCTACTCCTCCATCCCCCAAGATGATTTCCAAGACAACACATGCATAGACACTCAACGTAGCTGTGTTGGTGATGATCACGTCTCCCCTAGTGCACCATCATAGGTGCTCCCTCTATCTTGGCACTGTTATATGTGGTTGCATGTTATGTATGATGTCTAGCTTGTATTGCTTCTAATTTTGTTGAATTTCATCTGCTTACTTTACACATTATACTTGTGACTAAGACACGTGTTCCTGTTTCTAGAACATACAATATCTGTCTATCACACCATGTTCTTACATCAAAGTACATTTGTTCTGAAGAACTAAATTTTTATTCGCTTTTCTTGTCGGCTTGACTTAACAGGGCACAGAGAAAAAGGAAGCAAGACAGAACGACAGGGAAAGGGAAGCAGAACAATCCTGCAGATTCTGCTGGTACTGATGGTGCAATAGAAGGTCAAAGTCCAGCGGAAAATTGTACCGACAGGGTATCCCGTGCTACACGAGCTGCAGAACAAGCCAAACAGTAACAAATAGATGCCGCCAAACAAGCAGAGACAACCCTAGTTGTTGCAACACCTTCCATAGTACCACCAGCTGCACGATTTACTCGTTGGTCAACTCCGCTAGTAGCACGTTCCCAAGCTCCCTTGCCACCTGACACTACTTCCGAAGCACTCTTGACACAAGATGAGTTGGCAAGATCAGGTGAACTTTGTGAGCTTCAACAGCAAGAAGGTAGTTGTTGGAGTCAAGTTACAGTTGCATGCTTCTTTATATGTAGTCTCACAGTTTGATGTACACTAACAGTTCCTATGTTTGTTGTTGAACTAGCACCTAGGCGCAAGAGGAAACAAACTTCAGGGATAATGCTCGATAGGTTAACTAAATCTAGAGGAGGAAGAATGGAGATCCGTTTTGAGGCAGGTTTAAAAAGGCCACGTGATGCTACAGAGTCAGCCAAGTTAGTATCAGAGGCAGCGGTTGCTGTTAGGTGTCATGTACGTATCCTCCCAACATGGATTCAGTACAGGAATGACAAACACGAAACCCAGTTCAACACCTTCCTCGACCATTTATCTGTAAGTATGGTTATGTATGGAAACTAGTAATATCGTCTTGCTCTGTCCAATACTTTCTAGGTTGCTGATAATGAGACTCCCATAATTTTCAACAGATGAGGTTCAAGTTGGATAGCCAAGATGATGCAACCAGACAAGCTTGCACCCATGTTTTCAAGTCTGCTCTACGACAGTATCGGTATAACTTGAGGAAAACTCACTTTGAAGGCAAGGCTAACAGTGAACTTGCCCAAACATCTCAAGTGGAAAATATATCTGATGAAGACTGGAGAGGCCTCGTTAAACATTGGTCCGTTCTGAAGTATTAGGTACATTATATATATGTGATCACATCACATGTTGAAGTCCTATTTACGCATGTGCCACACAAATCTATCTTCTTGTAGGTGAACTGTTCAAAGAACAAGGCCAACCGTACAAAAGTGAAATTCCAACAGACGACATGATCTCGTAGCCATATTGCACACTGCGAGGCTCTTGTAATTAGCTGCTGTTTCACTCTTTTCGCTGTACCATATTATCAGATCTATATTGACTTGTTCCAAATGCAGAGGAAAGCCCGCAAGGGCCAAAAAGTACCTGAACCAAATGCAGTGGAAATCTTCAAGGACTGTCACACCAGCAAGAAGGGCATGACTACACCAGTCAAAGCCGTTGTTGTAAGTCCTTAATCCTCATGCCTTTTAACTACTACTTACTCTGACTTGTGCCTTAAACTGCATGGTTTGCAGCCAATGTCTATTACTCTTTTCAGTTTTATACACAATTGTCTTAGCGTATCGTTGCACCTTACAATGTTTAAAAGAGAGGAGTGATGTTCCTTTGATCTTGACCTGTAATCTAGTTCCGTGTTGGACTTGCCCACACAACGTTACAATTGCATGTTTGTCTGTTCTCAGTTGTTTTGTGATATGAATGATGGCATACTACGCTTACCGCATTATAAACTTCGTCTCTTTATCCTTAGCCCTCAATACAGTGTGAAGAAATAAACAATACATTAGCGAAGGTACATGGTCATATGTTTGGAACCTGGTTTTATTATGTACTTTGCCATAAAATACAACTAATATTTTACATGGGTTCACCAGAATAAGTTCTGTATCTGTACCTACTAATAAAGCAAGGTGTCTTTCTCCTATTTTTTGATCCGTTCACCGGCAAAAGATTATTTTATCTATCCAAGGTGGTACTAAGCTTTCGTACGTCCGTCTATTAGCAAAACAGAAATGATTTGTGCAGAATTTTATACATGGGCCGTGCATCCTATGGCCCAGTAAAGTCAGCCCATTTTTTCCTGCCCACGTGGCAATAAAGCCCCTATTTCTCGCTCAATGCGGTAAATAGTTTCAGCTACGCACAGGGCGCACAAGACACAGCGGCCCATTTTTTTTTGTATTCAGTTTCAAATTTCATTTTTATCTTTTTTCTCTTTTTATTTCTTGTTTCTTTTTTATTTTTCCCATTGAAAGTCTATTTTTAAGTTTTTTCTGAAATTCACAATTTTCAAAAAAATCGCACTTTCAATTTTTATTCAAAAATTCGTAAAAAGTTACAAATTACAAAAATTAGTTCCTATTCTAAAAAATGTTTGGATTTTTTTGGTCATGCCAAAATTTGTTCTTAATTTTAAAAATATTCCCATTTTTAATAAAATGTTTGTCTTTTTAAAATTATTCAAGATTTAAACAAATGCATTTGAAAAATGCTTCAAATTCGATGTTTTCCCTCATTTTAGCGATATGTTTAGAAATTGAAAAGAAAGTTTGC
The DNA here is from genome assembly GCF_018294505.1 of Triticum aestivum. NCBI lineage: Eukaryota > Viridiplantae > Streptophyta > Magnoliopsida > Poales > Poaceae > Triticum > Triticum aestivum. The sequence goes on from NC_057811.1 coordinate 274,877,890, forward strand.
GTTAAAAAGCATATTTTCTAAAATTCTTCTGCATGTTTAAAACATGTTCCCATTTAAAAAAATTGTTCACAACTTAATTTTTTTTCATATTTTTATAAGAAGGTTCATGTTTTTAAGAAATGTTTGAGAATTTCAGGAAATGCTCTAATCAAATTTTTTGTTCGTGCTTTGTCCAAAAATATATGGAATTTTCAAATAAACTGTTCATAACTTGGAAAATTGTTCACGTTCCCAAGTATATTTGGTAGTTCATGTTATGAATTCAAAAATTGTGTTCCTATTTACATAGTGTTTGAAATTTTGAATTTCCGCCATTCCTATTTTTTCTCAGAACTTATAAAATTATTCCCATTTTTTAAAAAATGTTTGGGTTTTCCTAAAAATTTCAAGATTTAAAAAATGTTACAAATAAAAATATTCTTGTTTTAGTGATATGTTCAAAAATTGAAAATATTTTTTGCATTAAAAGATATATTTTCTAAATTTCTTCTATATGTTCAAAACATGTTCCCGTTTCCAATTCACAACTTAAAAAAATTTGTATTTTTATAAAATGTTCATGATTTTAAGAAATATTTGTGGATTTGAAAAAATGTTCCGTTCAAATTTTTTGTTCTTTTTTTAAAATGTGTGGAATTTTTTAAAAACATCATAATTTGGAAAATTGTTCACGTTGCCGAGTTTATTTGGCATTTCATAGTTATCAGTTTTTGAAAAGTTCAAAAATAAGTTTCGAATCTGACGTCGCATTATATTCTTTAATATTCACGCAAACCATTGGTTAGCAGAATGCGTTTGTTTGAGTGGCTAGCAACATGTGGTCGGGTCTTTGAGGTCGTGAGTTCGATCACTCCCATACTGGGCCTGCTTCGCATCCGACGCATCGAGCTAAGTCAGCTTGTTTAGAATAAGGGACACCATAAATTATTGACAGTGGTAGCTTCCATGTGCCAATAAAAGAGAATATGTTGGTTAATTATAATTGAAACAAATTATGGGCACGTGCCAATAAAAAAATTATTGGTTTGACTCTAATTAAAGGGTGCCATATTGAACTAGAGAATACAGACATGTGGGGGTCTTAATCCATTCTTATATTAAGGTAGAAGCATGTAATTTTATTAATTATCCCGTTGCACTGCACGGGTATGTGTGCTAGTATAGACCAAAGCTATTTTGTTTGGTTTTGTTGCCTCCTTAATATCTTCTGTTCTGGTACTACTAATGTAAAACCTCAACTTTTCAGCGAGCTATGGAAAAATGGTGGAACCGCCACCTTATGAAGGTGGCGAGGCAACTATAGCCGCAATGTCAGCTCTTGCTGTAGTGGGTCAGTACCTGTCCACTAACAGTGCCAAAAGCACGTTCCTGCGTAATACTGGGTTGGTTGTTAAGGCAATCTCGTCCAAATTGCCTCATGATCAAGATATGAAAGCTCAAAACAATGTTGTATCTGCGCTCCAGACACAAGTCCATTCCCTAACAGAGACCCTTTGTGAAACAAGGAGAGACATTGTTCGATGTTGTCAAGATATGCATGGTTTTGAAACCAGACTATCAGACATTTGCTATGTTGTTGAGGAGCCTAGGAGAACAGAAGGCGAAGGTTATGGTGCTCCATCGGACAATACAGCATGAAAACGTAACAGTCAGGTCAAATGAACTGAGCTTCTGAACTTCTGGTGGTGCATTTATCTGCTAGACTTTTAACTTTTATGCCAACCTTCCTTTTGTTATATATTTGTAATTTGTTTTGGTGCGATACAAAATTTGTTCTTAACGTGCAGCCACCGGCTGAAGAAAACAGCTAGCCATTTTTGTATAGTGTAGGGTGTTCCCTATATTTGCACTGGTGGTGAACTTTGATGCCCACCGGCTGTAGTTAACATGGGCCTCCTACAGGCCGTTGAAACAATGGGCCTTCTAAGGGCCGTAGAAACAATGGGCCTTCTACGGGGCGTAGAAACAATGGGCCTTATACGGTTCGTAGACACAATGGGCCTTCTACGGGCCGTATCATCAATGGGCCTTCTAAGGGTCGTAGAAACAATGGGCCTTCTACGGGGCGTAGAAACAATGGGCCTTATACGGGCCGTAGACACAATGGGCCTTCTACGAGCCATATCATCAATGGGCCTTCTACGGGCTGTATGATCGGTTGGACAAACATGGGCCAATAACAGACCACATTATGGCTGTAAATGGGCTAGAGTTGAAATCGTCCATTCATGGGCCGACCATAACGGGCCGTCGTTAATCGGCCGTATTTGATGATGCTATGTAAACGGCCCAACGTATTAACGGGCCACAAACGGGCCGACTGTAACCACGGGCTGAATTTGGCCCACAAGCAGAAAATGATAGTAACGGGCCGTAAGTAAACTAATGCTGGAAATGAGCCCAAGAATAAATGGGCCCTGAGAAGGCCGAAAGATAACATGGGCTGGAAATGGCGCAACGGAATAATGGGCCATTAATGGGTATAAAGTGATACACTGTTCATTATGGGCCAGTTTCACCACGTGTCGTTAATGGGTATAAAGTGATACACTGTTCATTATGGGCCAGTTTTACCACGGGCCGTTAATGGACCGAGAGTTACTAAGGGCCTCATATGGGCCAAAAACGTCGTGGGCCATACATGGGCCGGAAGTTAAAATGAGCTGGAATTATATTGGACGGCCCAGATGACGCTACTGGGCCTAATTCGGATAGGCCGTAAATGGGCCCTGGGTTAGCGGGCTGTAAATGGGCTATATGCGAACAGGCCGTTAACAGGCTTGCCGTGGGCCGGCCCGCCACCTTTTGACCAAGTCAAACGGGCCGGCCTTTTCACAGGAATGGGCCTCTGTTCGGCCGTGCCACGTGCCGACGTATCATAGGCGCTTTGGGTCCAATGAGTGGATGACATCTGTCCCAACGGTGAGCCGACACGCGTTTCCTCCAGCCAATGATGATTTTACACGTGGAAAATCCCCATTGGTCGGGGCTGTTAATGGGTTATTGGATCCAAAACCGGACCCGATAGCTTAACGGCGTTCCGTTACGGTGGATGCCACGTGTCGGTCACCCTTGACAAAAGCACTTCTGTGACGCGCGATTTATCGTCATGGAAGTGGACACTTCCGTGATGATAATTTTGGTAATGTCATGGAACACTTCTACAACAGCACAGGTATGACTATCTTGATTCTGTCATAAAATCATCATGGATGTACATGCATGACAAAAAACACGACCTACTGTGACAAACACGTATCATCACGGAAGTGTATTTTTTTGTAGTGTGTCCAACAAACTTGTCAACTCCACAAGCTTTGAAGCTTTCTTATACACCTGGGAAGTGATCTTCATTCTCATAAATGAATTCCCAATCAACCCACTTCATATCACAGACAATTGGCTTCTTGTCAAGTAGAATAGTCTCATAGAAATCTTGTTGTTCTTTGGTGTGGAACATGTAGTCCACTGCAGTCCTCCTCCTCACAGTATATGGATCAGACTGTCTCCACAATCTCAATCCTCATCTTTCCTGATGTGCATGTCCTCTGCCACTGGATGAGTGTCATTGTGGTATGGAATCTTTGGTTTCAGTTTTCTCAACACTTGGGCTTCATCATCCTCTTCTTCAACTTCAGGCATTGGGGCCTTGTTCTTCACTTCTTCAGGAATGTTTTCTGGTGCTTCTCTTTGGCTTAGAAGGCTTCTGAGCTTGAGCTGTTGCTTTGGATCAGTTTTGGGCTTTGATGGAGCAGCCCCTGACTTGATAGCATCTCCCATGAGCTTCTGGGACTTGGGTGCTGGTGCAGCATCCTCTTCTTCATCTTCTTCTTCTGGATCTCTAAACATAGAGGACTTGCCAATAACTCTGGCAATGGTCTTCTTGACCCTCTCCTTCCTCTTCTTGCCATCTCCAGCCTCTTTGGGTTCAAGAGTGAACTCCATAGTTTCTAGAGTGGAGGATCTAACCTTAGACATAGGGACTCTTTTTGCTGGTGCCTTCTTGTTCAGCCCTGGCTTGGTTGCAGCAGCTGTGGCATACTCCTTCTGCAAGACTTTCTTCTTAGAGCTCACTTCTTCTTCAGTAGCCACATAATACTCATCCTCAGAATCTGAGGTTCTCTTCTTCCTTGATCTGGTGGCCGCTTTGGGCAAGTTACTTGGTGTGCTCCTGTTGCCCTCATCATAGCTGCTTGAGGGACTAGTGCCCTCACTCATTTGCACTTGCTCTTCAGTTCTGTTATGGCTGTCACTCTGGTCAGACATCTTGGCAAGAAAAACTGACAGCAAACCCTGTGAATAGATATAGATGAGGTAGAATAGATGAGCATCACAAAGTGCAGAGTTTTTGCAAAATAGATGAGTCAAAAACTTAGTTTTAGTTCTCCCCAGAAAGCATTTCGGAGCTACCGATTTGTTAAACTCGGCGACACCGAAGCAACTTTTGGAACCTAAACTAGTGAACTCGGTCAGACCGAGTCACAGTTCAGTGGCTCCGAGATTGCTAGGGTTTCACAGAGAGTTGAACTCGGTCACACCGATTTGCAATTTTCGGTTAGACCAAAAAGCGCATGTGCAATGGCCTAAGCCAAATCGGTGAGACCGATTTCTACAACTCGGTCGGTCCGAGATGAGTTCGGCGGAAACCTAACCCTAAATTTTCGAATCAAACCTAACCTAAGGGATGTTTTCTTTGGATAGATTGTTTTCATACTTGGTAATGATCATGGCAAAGCAATGTGCTAAGAATCGGAGTAAGGAAATAGCACAAAGTATCGAACCCATACCCTAGTTCGGCGGGAGTTTGCTACGGCGACAACGGCGGAGCAGAATTCCGTTGACGGCGACAGAAACCAGCGATGGGAGGTCACTGGCGGCGAGGAGACGATCCGAAGACCCGAGGAGGAAGAGCAGGATACGCGCGGGCTGAGGGCTTTTGAAGAAATTTCCAAAATCTCACCCATGGATATATATATCCCGACCCTGTCGGTGTGACCGAGGGGAACAACTCGGTGGCACCGAGATGCAGAATCGCAAGCGGCTACTGCAACTCGGTGTGACCGAAAGGTTCAAATCGGTTGCACCGATATGGAAAACCTAGATCAACTTAGTGAACTCGGTGTGACCGAAGTGGATGACTCGGTCATACCAAAATGCACAAAGAGGTTTTGGAAGTTTAAGTCTATGACGAATCGGGGACTCCGAGTTCTCCTCACACAGAGTGGTCCGAATCTGACTTGATCAAACTTTGTGATGTAGTATGAATAGAGTTTGAGACGAGAAAAGCATAGATATCTAGAGGGAGTTCTTAGGCACTCTTGTCCATCCATTTGGCCAAAGAGAAAAAGCCAAACAATCAAAGCAACAAATGGATGTCCTCGAATGAGTAAAATATGCAATCAGCATGCTCAGACAATAAAATGGCAAATGAAATATGTAACAAAGCATGCACAAACACTCTAGCATCTATCAAGAAATTGGCGATGACTAGGTCATCTATATATGAGTATATTGACTTAGGAGTCAAATGAGAACATTTGATCATAGGTCATACTCATCGTTTAAGCACAAGTGGGGTTACCACTTCTACATAAAGCATTGTTGTGTTCACATCATTTGTAACGCCCACGATGCGGCTATATCTCCCACGTGTCGAGGCACGACTTAGAGGCATAACCGCATAGTGGTTTTGTCGCAAGAAGGGTCATCTTCACACAATCCCATGTAATGAACAAGAATGGGATAAAGAGTTGGCTTACAATCGCCACTTCACACAATACATAAATATGATCATACATCATCCAAAATACACACATATAGACCGACTATGGTCAAGATCCAAATGAAAATAAGATAAACCCAAATGCTAGATCCCCGATCGTCCCAACTGGGCTCCACTACTGATCATCAGGAGAAGACACATAGTAACGACCACGTTCCTCATCGAACTCCCACTTGAGATCGACCCCATCATCTGCACTGGCATCGTCGGCACCTGCAACTGTTTTGGTAGAATCTGTGAGTCACGGGGACTCAGCAATCTCACACCCGTGAGATCAAGACTATATAAGCTTATAGGAAAGGATGGTGTAATGAGGTGGAGCTGCAGCGGCAATAAGCATATATGGTGGCTAACATACGCAAAAGAGAGCGAGAAGAGAAGCACGGAACGGTCGTCATCTAGCAATGACCAAGAAGTGATCCTGAACTCCTACTTACATCATTCATAACTCAAACCGTGTTCACTTCCCGGACTCCGCCGAGAAGAGACCATCACGGCTACACACACAGTTGATGTATTTTAACTGGGTCAAGTGACAAGTTCTCTACAACCGGACATTAACAAATTCCCATCTGCCTCATAACCGCGGGCACGGCTTTCGAAAGATAATACCCTGCAGGGGTGTCCCAACTTAGCCCATCATAAGCTCTCACGGTCAATGAAGGATAAACCTTCTCCCGGAAAGACCCGATCAGTCTCGGAATCCCGGTTTATAAGACATTTCGACAATGGTAAAACAAGACCAGCAAAGCCGCCCGAATGTGCCGACAAATCCCGATAGGAGCTGCACATATCTCGTTCTCAGGGCACACCGGATTGTCCAAGCTTCCGATAGGCCAGACCAGAGTTTCCCCTGGTGGCCACCGGCGACTGACAGGTTGGACAATTACTCAAAGGAGCACTGGCCCGGGGGTTTAAATAAAGATGACCCTCGGGCTCTAGAAAACCCGGGGGAAAAGGCTTAGGTGGGAAATGGTAAAACCAAGGTTGGGCCTTGGTGGAGAAGTTTTATTCAAGGCGAACTGTAAAGGGGGTCCCATAAATCACCCGACCGCGTAAGGAACGCAAACTCAAGGAACATAATACCGGTATGACAGAAACTAGGGCGGCAAGAGTGGAACAAAACACCAGGCATAAGGCCGAGCCTTCCACCCTTTACCAAAATATATAGATGCATTAATTAAATAAGAGATATTGTGATAACCCGACATATCCATGTTCCAACATGGAACAAACTTCAATTTCACCTGCAACTAGCAACGCTATAAGAAGGGCTGAGCAAAAGCGGTAACATAGCCAAACAACGGTTTGCTAGGAAAGGATGGTTAGGGGCTGACATGGCACTATGGGAGACATGATATAGCAAATGATAGGCAGCGCAGCATGGCAATGGAACGAACAACTAGCAAGGCAAAGATAGAAGTGATTTCGATGGGTGGTCATCTTGCATGCAAGGTTCTCAGAGTTGTCGAAAGCTTGATCCTCGTAAGCGTACTCAACAGGTTCCTCGTTCACGAACTCGTCTCCCGGCTCTACCCAAGACAAGAACACAAACAAACGGAACCACAATCAATCACGAGAAATGCACAAGCAACATGATGCAAAACATGTATGATATGCGAGATATGATATGCGATGCATATATGTGCTCCGGAAGGAAAATGATGAACAAGGAAGTAACTTGGCAAACCAAGCATGCCACTGGAAAGGTGAGATGATTTCGGTCGAAATCGATATAAAGATCACCGGAAACGGATGCACGGTTTGCAAATGGCAAGCAAAACAAGAATGACACGAATCTGCGATTAACAGCATGATAGCACTTAAAATGCAACAAGAAACAATGCTACGGCACTCCAACATAGCAACAAAGCATATGAAAGTAATCTACAGGAGATGCTTGACAAAAGATGAACACTGAGCTATGGCTAGTTCACAACATAACAAGCTCAAATAAGCATGGCAAAAGTGCAAAAGATAACAGGATCACAGACTTGGTGAAATTACTGGACATGGCAGAAAACAGCATCAGGTAGCAATGTTCAGAGCATGAAAACAACATGCTACAGGAACTTAACATGGCAAAACAAGGCATGGAAGTATTCTACTAAATGCATATGACAGAAGTCCCTTAATGACCATAGGACAAAAAGGACCAGAAGATATGATGGCAAGTATGTAAACATAGCAAGTTTCGTTATCAGGTTCCAGACTTAGCAGAAAAACAGAGCATGGCAGAAATAATAATATGAAGGCATGTTGGTGAGCTTGATGCACTCACCACAAAGTAATGCATGACAAAAAAAAGCATACCTACAGCAAGATGGCATGTTTATGAAGCTATCCATGGCAAGAACAAAAGCATCGAATGTATGGATCAACAACAACAAGCTTGGCAAAAATGAATATCATGTTAAGAATCTTCCAGAAATATTTTATAGCAAAAGTAGAGCAAGATTGAGTCATGCTATGGCACTCCATAATTTCAAACAAGGGCAGGAATGGATCAATTACAACTATATATACAAAACATACTTACTGAACATCTCCAAAATATGCATGGATCTCTCTGTAGCATCAAGTTTACATGGCAACAAAATAACAGCAGACAAAGACTTAGAGAAATCACTAAGTCCCTGAAATCAGAAACATTATGGAGCCTAATTTGCATGCTTGTGCTAGTCACCACAGAGATCAAAAAAATACAAGGCATATACCACTAGAAAGATGGCATGGCATACAACAAAACACATGTAGAGCTCATGCCCATAGGATGCACAGATTTAATGATACAAAAATGACAAATCTCCAAGTTCTGTTAAGAACCAGCAGATAACAGCAACTAGCCCTCTTGCAACAGAGATTTGGGCATCAAGATGACCTCTACTGAACATGGTGCAATTGAACAAAATGTAGAGCATCACGAGACGAACAATTTGACATATTACACACGCGAAACGGAGCTATATGCAGAGAGTTATATACTGTTGAACATGGGCACTTGCTGTAGAAATGAAAGACTTAGAATATTTCGGGGTACGGGAAAGTCAACCTGCTACAGTAGATCGAGATCTCAGGGAGCTCGCCGGCTCGGGCTCGAGCTCGGCCGGAGCGGGCGCCGGAGGAGGAGGCCGGAGGAGAGGGAGAGCCGGAGGGGAGGCGGCGCCGGTGGCCGGCGACGGCGGGGCCACGGCGGCGCAGTGGGGAGGCGTCGGGCGGCGAGGGAGAGCCGGGCGGCGGCGGCGCCATGCCGCGGCGAGGTGGCGGCGATGGCCGGCCGGTGCCGGAGCGCGGAAGGTAGGCGGCGGCGGGCGCGCGGGCCGGGGAGGCGCGCGGGCGCGGCCCGGGTCGGGGCACGGGAGGGCCCGCGGCGGGCTTCGCGGGCCGGCGGCGGGCGCCGGTGTATGGGCGACACGTGGCAAGCGCCGGTTGGCTGCGGCCGGTGCGTCCGGCCGGCGGCGGACGTGTCCGGCACGGCGCGAGGAGCAGGTTAGGGTTTCGTCTGCGATCGTTTTCGGGAGGGGTCACATATAAATAGGTAGAGGGAGCTAGGAGAGTCCAAATGAGGTGCGGTTTTCGCCCACACGATCGTGATCGAACGACCTACGGCATGGAAGAGAGTTTGGTGGGGTTTGGGCTGGTTAGAGAGGGGGTTTTGCTGCAACACACAAATGGACTTTGCGGATGCCCGGTTAACCGTTGGAGTACCAAACGACCTCCAAATGGAACGAAACTTGACCGGTGGTCTCCGGGTGGTATACTAAGGCCACTTGACAAGCCGCGGTCCATTCCGAGAATGTTTGACACCCGCTCACGAAAGAAAACAAGAGGGGTGCACCGGAGGAGATGAGAGCGCCGGATTGCAAAACGGACAACGGGGAAAATGCTCGGATGCAAGAGACGAACACGTATGCAAATGCAATGCACATGATGACATGATATGATATGCATGACATGAACAAAATGCAAAACAAAAGACAAAACCCGACCACGGAGGGAATATCATAACACATAGCCGAAAATGGCAAGAGTTGGAGTTACAAATATGGAAAGTTACATGCGGGGTGTTACATCATTAGAGTTGCTTTAGCTCAATTGATTAGAGTAAAGCTCCCCCTAGATGTGATATCCCCCCTAAGAGGGATGAACTAACCTTGGGTTTTGTTGATGATGACTTCATGTAGATGTTGAAGATGTGGACGCTCAATGTTGATGTAGATCATTTGGAGCAATCCATTGGAGTGAGTTGCACTTTCAATACCTACACGGGTTAGTCCCACAAGGAACCAACAAGGATATCCATAGACATAGAGTGAAGTTCACACAATATGATGTCCATGAAAACATTCGGTTACCTTGTCCCTTGTCTTACCAACAAGAGGGTTTGTGACTCCTTGAACTAGTGCAAGATGTGGAAGTTGTTTGCACTTGTCCTCGGCAAAATGATATGTGTGAAGTATGTTGGCAGAGTTACCCTCAAGAACTCTCTAGTTCTTCTTCTTCGGGATCCACATCATCTTGAAGGGAATCCTTGGAGTTGTAGTCGTACTTGATGTAGTCTTGGGAACCCACTTGACCAAGGCCTTAGGAGCTTCTTCAAATGCATCAATCTCCTCTTGAAGCTTGTCCTTGCCTTTTTTCCTGTGGTCTTGTGGTGGAAGATCATCTTGAGCTTGTGTCCCTTGGAAAGAAGTAGGATCATACTTCTCTTGTTGAGGAACAAACTTCGTCTTGGGGTATTGATCTTCTTCCCACTCAACTCCATTGGCATTGAACTTTCGTTCAAAACCAACACCTTGATTCTTCCGGTGCCTTCCTTGCTTGCATACAATTTCTTCAAATTGCTTACTCCCAGCAAGGCTCTTGTAAACACCTTTCTCTATAATTCCCTTCAATAAGCTATTTTCTTGCTCAAGTGTAACTTGGCTAAGAGAATCATTAGTGGAATCAAGAGAACTACTAGAAGCAACAACATTGGATTTAACATGATTGTTGTTACTCTTTCTTACTCTTGTTGCTAGATTTAACTTGTGGCATGTAAGTTGACAAGAGTAAACGATTGGCAATGTAAGAAGAACTTTTCTTGCGAAGATCATCATTGATTGCTTTTAAGAACTCATGCTCTTGCTCAAGGTTGAGATTTTCAAAGCGTAACTTTTCATGAGTCTTTAAAAGTTATCGATGATCTTCCAAGGTAGTTTCTTGAGCTAACTTAAGAGTGTTTAGTTCTTTAGTTAGACGCTCAACCTCCTTCTTATCATCATCATTCGTTTTATCTTGATTATCATGATTAATAGCAAGTTCATCATAGTTTTCATCACTAGAGTTGTCAACAAGTTAATCATCATCACCTAGCAAATCATCTTCATCACTATTGAAATCAACATACTCGGGGTGTGATACCTTTGGGCCTTTAGCCATGAAGCATATTCCAATTCCTTCATTTGGTGAATCAAATATGGCGCAGGAGTTGGTATACACAAGTGCTAGACTGGCAACACCTTCATCTTGAGTATATTCGGAGTCGGAGTGATAACTTCTCTCGGAGTGATGGTCAAAGTCGGAGCCGGATACCCATTCACCAAAATGAGCTTGATGTCTTTGTTTTGTGTAGCTCTTTGATGATTTGTCCTTCCTTTCTGAATCCTTGCTTCTGCGAGAGGTTCTACGTTCATAACGATCATCTCTACTCCTCCTTTCTCTAGGTGGTGATTCTTCTCTTCTACTTCTCCTTTTGGGTGAATCTTCTCTTCTTTTGTAGGGAGTCGTACACTCATTGGAGTATTGTCCGGGTCTTCCACAATTGTAGCAATTACGTTCACAACTCGAAGATCTTTTGTCATTGTAGGACCTTGACTTGGAACTTCTTTCCTTGCTTCTACTCTTGTAGAACTTGTTGAAATTCTTCACCATTAGGCTCAATTCTTCATTGAAGGTTTGTTTCTCACTTGAAGATGTGGAAGCATCACATGAGGCTTTGTAAGCACCACTTGACTTGTTGTGAAGCTCTTCCTTATCCTTGAGTGACATCTCATGAGCAACAATTCTTCCAATGACTTTCGTAGGCTTGAGATCTTTGTAATTGGGCATCATTGGGATCAATGTGCACACGGTATCATATTTTCCATCCAAGGCTCTTAGGATCTTCTTGATGATAAATCTATCGGTCATCTCTTCACTTCCTAAGCCGGGGCAAATCCCATCTTGCTCGACCATGTCTCGCAGCATGGGTCTGAACAAGCCCGAAACCTACCTTTGTAACTACCCAGTCACGGAGTAGCGTTTGGTTGGCCCAAAGCAAGTCTGTCACCATACCGTGTATATGTGCCAGCTCAGGTCTTAGGACATAGAACGTATGTTGTACTACAGACTAACAGATGACATATCACTGTGTCTCATAGTTGGGTCTGTCCGACTCAAACCTTATCTCGACTCGGATCCGACTACGTCGAATCCGACCAGATCCTTCCAAGTCCATATTATCCGGTTAGCGTCCAATGCTCAATGGCTAGTGAGACCAAGCCATCGATCGTGTCATATGCTAGTCTAGTTGGCTGCGCATCCACACAACCCTTTCGACTAGGGACATTTTAGGACAGTCATCATACAATGCATAGTCCCACAAACAAGTCACGTATTTGTTGATACACATCATTGATAATCTCCAAGGACTATCTTTATTCATAAACACATAGGAAATATCATCATACATGATTGCCTCTAGGGCATATATCCAACAGTTGGGCGCCCTGCCTTTACTCGTGAGCTGCGGCAAGTCCGTTGGCCATCGGCTCATATGTTCAAGACAGAGATACCAGAGAAGTATGATGGAAGCCTGAACCCGACAGAGTTCTTGAGCATCTACACTATCGCTGTTCAGGCTGCCGGAGGGAGAGATGAGAAGGTGTTTGCCAACTACTTCCCTTTGGCACTCAAGTCCAATGTGCCCTGCCTTTACTCGTGAGTTGCGGCAAGTCCATTGGCCATCCGCTCATATGTTCAAGCCAGAGATACCAGAGAAGTATGATGGAAGGCTGAACCCGGCAGAGTTCTTGAGCATCTACACTATCGTTGTTCAGGCTGCTGGAGGGAGAGATGAGAAGGTGTTTGCCAACTACTTCCCTTTGGCACTCAAGTCCAATGTGAGGTCTTGGCTGATGCACCTGCCGGAGAACTCCATTTCATCATGGGCTAACATGTGTCATGAGTTCATTGGCGCATTCATCGGCGGCCATCAAGAACCAGGATGACCCAGAGATTTGCAGCTTCTCCAAAAGAAAGAAGGAGAAACCCTCCACAAGTATTTGCAGAGATTCAGCAGAGTCGATAGGAATATCCCGAGTATCCATCCAGCGGCTGTGATAGCTGCCTTCCAGTCCAACATGCGCAACCACAGGATTCGTTCCAAGATGAATGTGCGGTTGCCCAAGACTGTGAAGGAGTTTTACACTTTGGTTGACAAGTGTGCTCGGATGGAGAAGGAAAGATACTCCCTGGAGAGGAAGATTGCATCAACCTTGACTCAGAGGATGATGATGAATCCACCAATCAGAAGAAGAGCAAGAAGCGCAACAAGAGGCGCAAGGACAAGGCAGTGATGACTGTCGAAGGCTCGGGCATGCTTATTACCGGCCAGAAGGCTAAAGTCGAAGCCCCCGGCAAGGAAGCTGCCGCGGGCGCTGACTGCCGGGAGGATGCGGCTGCCGAGAAGGCTGCGAAAGATGATGGGTCGTACTACAAGATACATCGGACCGAAGGCCACGATCTCCAAGAGTGTCATCAGGTTGAGAAGCTTGTCAAGAGGCAGAGAGCTGAGTATGAGAAATGTGACAAGGAAAAAGGTTAGAATGGTGTTGGCGGTAAGGGCCGGGGCGGTGAAGCAAATCATCCTGGCAAGGCTTTTCAGAACCAAGGAAAACCCGCCATGGGCCGAGAGAACAAAGTTTGCAAGGATGAGAGTGATGGAGGGGATGAAGAGGAAACCAGTGAGCAGGAGTTCCAGAAGGCCGTTGGGGCTCTATGCATTGACGGGGGTGCATCTTTGCACTCCTCTCACTGCCAACTTAAACGGTGGGCGCATGAGGTCAATGCTGTGGAGCCGGCAGCAAAGTCTTGGAAGCCGCTCAAATGGTCACGCACGCCGATCATCTTTGATGAAGAGGACCATCCTGACCGCACCATCGCGGTAGGATGCTTGCCATTGTTGGTCTCTCCAACAATTCGCAACCTCAAGGTCACAAAGATCTTGGTTGACGGTGGAGCCGGGTTGAATCTGATTTCCCCAAAGGTTATTAGCAAGCTTCAGATAGCAAAGGAGGAGCTGAAAGTCACGGGCACGTTTCAAGGAGTTAATCCCTGCGGGAGTCATCCTAAGGGAAAGATCATGTTGCCCGTGATGTTTGGGGAAGAACTAAACTATCGGACTGAGAAGGTTGTGTTTGATGTAGTCGACCTCCCCCTGTTGTACAATGGGATTCTTGGACGACCGGCTCTGGTAAAATTCATGGCGGCATCCCACTATGCCTACAACACCTTGAAGATGCCTTGGCCGGTAGGATTCATTTCCATCCCGTCAGACGAGAAGGACGCAATCATTTGTGTGGATAAGATGTACCGGGATGCAATCGCGGCAGAGGACGCAACAGCACCAGTTCCCGCCAAGGAAAGCAAAGGAAGAAGAAGGATAGCAGGGACACCAGCAAGGAATCCGGGAAGCGTACCTCTTCGGAGTGCGTTGCGCTAGTCGATGACTTGCCGGAAAGTTCCAACAACAAGATATCCAAGGTTGCTGCACCACATGTGAAGAAGGTCCCGGCAGGGCTGGGTGGCGTTGATGGTACCTTCACCATTAGTGCCACCCTCGATGACAAATAGGAAAGAACGCTCGTTGCCTTCCTGCGGGCGAATATCGATGTGTTTGCCTGGCAACCATCTGATATCCCCGGTGTTCCCAGGGAGGTAATCAAGCACCACCTTGCTGTCTGCCCGCATGCCCGACCTGTCAAGAAGAAGGTTCGAAAGCAGGCATTGGACAGGTAGCAGTTCATTGCAGAGGAGATCAAGAAGCTTGAGGCAGCTGGTCTGGTCATAGGAGTACTACATCCGACATGGTTAGCAAACCCAGTGGTAGTGCGCAAGGCTAACGGTAAATGGAGGCTTTGCGTAGATTTCACATATCTCAACAAGGCTTGCCCGAAAGACCCATTTCCCTTGCCGCGCATCGACAAGATTGTGGACTCCACTTCAAGTTGTGGTTTGCTCTCCTTTTTGGATGCATACTCTGGGTATTGTCAAATCTTCATGTCCAAAGAAGATGAAGAGAAGACTTCGTTCATCACCCCATTTGGTATGTACTGCTTTGTGCGCATGCCTTTCGGGTTAAAGAGTGCTGGATCCACTTTTGCAAGAGCAGTCCAGATTGGTTTTGAACCACAGTTGCACAGAAACATTGAGGCTTATATGTATGATAGTGTGGTCAAGACCAAGGACAGATCAACCCTCATTCGGGATTTGGAGGAGACGTTTGCTAATCTATGCAAGATCAATTTGAAGCTAAATCCGGAGAAGTGCGTATTTGGCGTTCCCTACAGCAAGCTACTTGGGTTCTTTGTATCCCATCTGGGGATCGAAGCCAACCCTGACAAGATCAAGGCTATCGAGTAGATACAGGCACCCAGGAACATCAAGGATGTGAGGCGTCTGACAGGGTGCGTTGCCGCACTTAGCAGATTCATCTCTAAGTCTGCCAAGCACGCCCTGCCATTCTTCAAAATTGAAGGCCTACTTGTCCTCGGTGCCCACTTTGGTTGCCCCTAAACCCCAAGAGCCGTAGCTGCTGTACTTAGCGGCAACTAATGAAGTGGTTAGTGCAGCCTTAGTGGCACAGCGGGAAGTGGAAGAAGCAGAAAGTGAGCAGCGCCCGGCAGAGCTAGATAAGGATCAAGACAGAGAAGAGCACGGCAGTGAGGGCAACCCCAGGACGCGGCAAGGAAGAGGTACTCTGGCGTGCAAAAATTGATTTTTGGCCTCATCATGGCCTCAAGGAAACTGCGCCACCACTTCCAAGCCCATGAGATCACGGTTGTCACTCGCTTCCCATTGCAAAGGATACTCCGAAACCCTGAGGCTACTGGAAGAATAGTGGAGTGGGCTTTGAGTTATCCAGCTTTGGCCTGAAGTTTGAGAGCACATCAACAATTCAGAGGAGGGCGTTGGCAGAGTTTAATGCAGAATGGACGCCGACCCCTGATGAGGAAGTGCCGGAAACAGTTATCCCCAGTAAGGAAGCACCCCAAGAATGGATCATGTATTTTTATGGTGTCTTCTTCCTACAAGGTGCAGGGGCTTGCGTGCTTCTTGTTGCCCCCACTGGGGAGCAATTGAAGTACGTCGTCCAGATGCACTTTCCCCAGAAGGAGGCAACCAACAATACAGCAGACTATGAAGGGTTCCTTGCTGGGCTCAGGATTGCAACAGAATTGGGAAGCAAGAAGCTGATCATTCAAGGAGATTCACAGCTTATGGTGAGACAAGTCAACAAGGATTACCAAAGTCCATTGATGGAGGCATACATTGATGAAGTGAGAAGATTGGAGGAGCACTTTGACGGATTGCAAACTGAGCACGTACCCCGTGTGGAGAACAGCATAGCTGATCATCTGTCAAAGTGTGCTGCGCAGAAGCTTCCTGTGGAACCAGGGACTTTTGTTCTCCACCTTACTCAGCCCTCCGCATCCCCAACAAGAATGGCCCGAAAAAGGAGGAAGATGGACTCCGGTAAGCCTCTCCCGGTAGAGCCTCCCGGGGCTCCTGGCAGGGACCCTGCCGGAAACAACTCCCCATCACCTGCTGGGCCAATGGATGCCGCAAACGAGGAACGTGCCCCGCACTTGAGGAGGTGCCGCTAGTCCTTGTTGCCGAGCCTCAAGCTCACCCTTGGGCAAGGCACATAGTCCATTTCCTCCAAACGGGAGAACTTCCTTATGAGCAAGATGAAGCTGAAAGAGTAGCCCAAAGGGCCAGCATGTATCAGTTTGTCGATGACACTCTGTACAGAAGGAGGCCCAATGGTGTGAAATTGAAGTGCATCTGCTGGAAGAAGGAAAGGAATTGCTGGCTGAAATACACAAAGGCATGTGCGGCTCCCACATTGGATCAAGGGCATTAGTTGGGAAAGTATTCTGGCAAGGATTCTATTTGCCCACTCCCCTCCAAGATGCGGTTAGATGCACGAATCCCCAGCAAGGTTTATCTTTTTCATTAATATGCTGACCAAACAAGTACAGACCTTACAGAACAATAACATGGACTCAAGAGATTACATTACTTGAATTAAAATTTGGCAAGTGCCTACAGATTGAAGATTGAAAAGAGATAAGTGCCCCATAATGCCCTTTCTTGTACCTCCCCTCCTAGGGACGGCGGTAGAAGGAAAAGAGGGCAAAAGGAGCGCCTGGGCAGAAGCCCAGCCTGACCCCGTCGGGCTCCAGGAGAGGTAGCCTGGCAGGGACAGGAGGACAACGGCGAACGCGTCAATGGAGAGCATGGAGGAGGCGACCCGTCAACCGCCACCACCAGGGCCAGCAGGACGCGGCAGGGCTAATGGAGCTGCAGCCCAAGAGGAAGCCTGCCAGGGTCCAACTGGAGGACTGGTGGAGGGAGCCGGGAAGCACCACCCCCACCTCTGCATCCAACTCCCCGGCAAATCACCTTGCCGGGAAGGAGATGCAGGTGCAGATGATGGTGCTGCCGCCTGCCGATGCCCTGAGTCTCAGGTCTTAATTGCAACAAACACATAGCTTGTAAAGCTCAACCCCGCAAGATGATCCCACTTATAGAGAGCATCCGGTCCGCGTTCTCGTTCAAGATGAACATCACACCTGTCTGAGAGCTATCAAATTCTTAAAGTCCATTGATCAAATCATTCTAAGGATGAAGCCACTTGGGATCGCGAGGATCGTATTCGTGATGAATACCCCTTTTTGTTTCCTTCTACCTCCTAAAATCTCGGGACGAGATTTCTTGTAGTGGAGGAGAATTGTGACGCCCGGATAATCAAGCTACAGTAATCCCTTTCTAATGATACCACGTCATCACTATTACTGTTGCTAATCCTCACTTTATCCAAATCACAATTCAAATTCAAATTCAAAATTCAAATTACTCAAACATTGCAATCTAAAATGTTCAAAGTGTGGCAAATAATCCATTGTTAATATCGTTGAAGAAATCATCTTTTTATAAATTGTTTAAGTGCATTCAAATAAATAAAACAGTAGATAAAACAATTGAATAAATGCCTTTTATAATTTCTAAAATATCAAACCTATTTTATTAAAGTGTTAAACTTTTTGTGGCGGTGGGATAGTTATTACTACTATTTTAGATGCTCAAATTATAATTTGTAAAACTAAAAATAAAAGAAAGTAAATTGAAAACAGAAATAAAGAAAAAGAAAAACAAAACACAAACAAAAAATAAAGTACAAAGAAACCCCCCCTCCCCGTTGGGCCAAATGGCCCGGCTGGCCTCACTAGCCGAGCCAGGCCGGCCCACCTGCGCCCCTCTTCATCCTCTTGTTCACAGGAGGGGGCATGGTAGCCATCAACCGTCGCTGCCCGTTGTTGTGGCGGCCATCCCGGTGCCGGCCCCTCCTACATCTACTCATGGCGCCCCCCCCCCCCCCTCGTTCCCCCGAACCCTAGCTACCCCAAGTCACATCCCCCCTTTTTTCTTGATCTGGATCGGGGAATCCCCCTCGCGCCCGGTGCCGTGGCCCGTCGCCGTTTGTCCTTGTCGTCCTCGACGTGGTCGCCTCGTCGTCCTCGCCGTGGTAGGCCTTGTGGGCCGCTGACCACATGGGCCCACTCCCCTGTTTATTTAGAAAAAAATAGAAATGAGAAAAATATTAGTAAAAATAATTAATTAATTAGTTAAACGCTTAATTAACTTAATTAATTAATCTTAATTAAAGTAATGAACTAGATTAGTTAATTTAATCAGTAGTTAGATAAATGTGTGTATGACAGGGGGACCCCACCCCCTATTGAGTAGTCAAACATTGACTCGTAAACTAGGACCCCCCTGGACCCACTAGTCAGCCCCTGGGTGCACTACACCGGGTGCACTTAGCGTTTTTGCTATTTTAATTCGAATTAATATAAATTCCAAAAATTCCAAAAATGATTTAAAACTTTGAAAAATCATATAAAATAATTCGTAGCTCGGATGAAAAAGTTTTATACATGAAAGTTGCTCAAAAAAGCGAGACGAATCCGAATACACGGTCCGTTCACCTGTCACATGCACCTATCATAACAAACA
This sequence comes from Triticum aestivum, assembly GCF_018294505.1. NCBI lineage: Eukaryota > Viridiplantae > Streptophyta > Magnoliopsida > Poales > Poaceae > Triticum > Triticum aestivum. Next base: position 274,896,995 of record NC_057811.1, read on the forward strand.
TGCAACCCTCCCCCTTCGATTCGTTTGTCCGAAAATGCCAAACTTCGGGAAAACTTTCCGAATGTTATCCCCTTCGCCGGTATCGTGTAACACTGCGTTAGAACACCCCTAGCGCTGCTTCTTGTCTTGTCATGCATAGTATTGCACTTGTTTGCTCTGTATTTATTGTTTCTTCCCCCTCTTCTCTCCGGTAGACCCCGAGACGGCTGCTGATGTCCCTGTGATCGACTACATCGACGACGACCCTTCTTCCGTTTCAGCGGAGCTTCCAGGCAAGCCCCCCTTTTAATCATCCCGATATCGCCCATTCCATTCTCTCATGCTTGCATTAGATTTTGCTACTGTTATTGTTTGCTCCTATTCTGATGCATAGCCTGCTTTTGTAACCTGCTCATTGTACCTTACCTGCTTATCCTAAACTGCTTAGTATAGGTTGGTTAGTGATTCATCAGTGACCCCCACCTTGTCCTTGTTGCCTCTGCTTCATCATCGACGACTCGATCAACATGATCGATGACCAGAGACCGACACAGCACCTCACGCCCCTTTAGTTGTACGACTCTGCATAGTTACTATCGAGTGCCAAGGGTGATACCTCGCAACGCACTCTTGATGATAACTCTGTAGTGTAACTATTCGGTCGTGGTCGACGAGGGCGGTTCCTCCTTCACCATTCCTGATACGGCTCTGTCATCCAACACCTCAAGTGTGAACCTCGAGGGTGGTTCCTCATATGTTCACCTTGATGATTACATCGAGTGGAATCCACCGATGGTGATTCCTTGGGTTTTCCCCTTGATGTTTGAATACACTGTTACCTTGACTTTACTTGAGACATTGGTGAAAGCCGGGCGGGCCAGAGAGCACCCGAGGAGTTACGGTGGTGGCTAGGTGTTCAGCGGTATCACCCAGGAGGGGGTGATAGCTCCGGACTTGTCCCGACAGCCGTCACTACTTTTTAATAATGCACTAACAGGTTTGGGTATTTGTTCTGAGTTGGCCTTTGGCCTTTACGCACTAACCACCACACGAGAGTTATGGGCCTCAGCGTCGCAGTATCAGCTAAAGCTTTGTCAGACGTCTAGCATTGCGGCACGGCTGGGCCGGCACCATCCTGTAGTGGTGGAGCCTGGACCCGCCCTGCACGCAATGACCCGGAGTGCAACGGGCGGTGGGCCCAGACCCCGGAGTGCTTAGGACGTAGACCAGTGGGGACCTCTCTGCTGAGCCTAGGTAGGGCTACGACGTGTTGATCTTCCGAGGCCGGGCATGACCTAGGAAAGTGTGTCCGGCCAGAGTGATCGAGTGTGTTGTAAAACATGGTGCACCCCTGCAGGGAAGATTATCTATTAATAGTCGTGTCCACGGTAACGGACGTTCAGACTTATATCCTGATCTATTACAACTAGAAATGGATAATTGAGATATGTGGCCCCGGGATTGCTTTCTCGCAGGGAGTCGAGGAAGGATCTCTAGGTATTATTGCTACAATATGCTTGTTAATTATAAACTGCTATTCTTTACTCTTCTACATGCTGCAAGATGTTTGGAGCTCTTGAAGATGCTAGTCCTTGATAGGCCAGGTCTTCCCCTCTATTCTGGCATTCTGCAGTTTAGTCCATAGATACAACCCTTCTATTTGATACCAATGCATACTTAGTATAGATCTGATGCTTGCGAGTACTTTGGATGAGTACTCACGGTTGCTTTGCTACCCCTTTTCCCCCTTCTTTCTTCTTTCCGGTTGATGCAACCAGATGGTGGATCCCTGGAGCCAGATGCCACCCCCGACGACTACTACTACCCCGAGGGTGCCTACTACTACGTGGAGCCCGCCGACGACCAGGAGTAGTTAGGAGGTCCCAGGCAGGAGGCCTTGCCTCTTCGATCGTGTTGCTTTTGTGCTAGCTTCTTAAGGCATCCTTGTTTAACTTATGTCTGTACTCAGATATTGTTGCTTCTGTTGACTCTTGTGTTTCGAGCTTCTGTATTCGAGCCCTCGAGGCCCCTGGCTTGTAATATGAAGCTTGTATTATTTTATTTGTGTCTAGAGTTGTGTTGTGATATCTTCCCATGAGTCCCTAATCTTGATTGTACACATTTGCGTGTATGATTAGTGTACGGTTGTATCGGGGGCGTCACAGCCGCCATCTCGAGGGGGAACTTGGGCAGGAGCACCTTTGCCCATCGGTGGAGCGATTCCGCCAGGGGAACTTCCCTCGCGGAGGGGGAAATCATCATCATCACCAACAACAACTCTGCCATCTTGGGGAGGGCAATCTCCATCAACATCTTCAACAGCACCAACTCATCTCAAACCCTAGTTCATCTCTTATGTTCAATCTTGTTAACAGAACTACAGATTGGTGCTTGCGGGTAACTAGTGTTGATTACATCTTGTAGTTGATTACTATGTGGTTTATTTGGTGGAAGATTATATGTTCAGATCTAATATGCTATTTAATACCCCTCTGATCTTGAGCATGGTTATCATTTGTGAGTAGTTACTTTTGTTCTTGTGGTGACGGGAGAAATCATGTTGCAAGTAATCATATGAACTTGATATGTGTTCGATATTTTGATAGTATGTATGTTGTGATTCCCTTAGTGGTGTCATGTGAATGTCGACTACATGACACTTCACCATATTTGGGCCTAAGGGAATGCATTGTGGAGTAGTTATTAGATGATGGGTTGCGAGAGTGACAGAAGCTTAAACCCTAGTTATGCGTTATTCCGTAAGGGACCGATTGGATCCAAACGTTTAACGCTATGGTTAGAATTTCTTAATACTTTTCTCATAGTTCCGGATGCTTGCGAGGGGGTTAGTCATAAGTAGGAGGTTTGTTCAAGTAAGAACAGCACCTAAGCACTGGTCCACCCAGATATCAAATTATCAAAGTAGCGAACACGAATCGAATCAACATGATGAAAGTGTCTAGATGAATTTCCCGTGTACCCTCAAGAACGCTTTGCCTGTTATAAGAGACCGTTTTTGCCTGTCCGTTGCCTTAAAAGGATTGGGCTACCTTGCTGCACTTTTGCTACTATTATCGTTACTTGCTCGTTACAAATTATCTTGCTATCTAACTACTCTGTTACTTACAATTTCAGCACTTGCAGACATTACCTTGTTGAAAACCACTTGTCATTTCCTTCTGCTCCTCGTCGGGTTCGACACTCTTACTTATCAAAAGGAGCAACAATTTATCCCATATACTTGCTGGTCATCAAGGCTATTTTCTTGCACCGTTGCCAGGGAGAGAAGCGCCTTTGGTAAGTGGAATTTGGTAAGGAAACATTTATATAGTGTGCTGAAACTTACTGTGACTTGTTACTATGGAAAACAATCCTTTGAGGGGTTTGTTCGGGGTATCTTCACCTCGACCAGAACCACAATTAGCTACCCCTCAACCTACTACACCTACTGAAAATATTTAATATGAAATTCCTTCGGGTATGATAGAACAACTGCTAGCTAATCCTTATGCAGGAGATGGAACCGAACATCCTGATATGCACTTGATATATGTGGAACAAATTTGTGGATTGTTTAAGCTTGCAGGTTTACCCGGAGATGAAGTAAAGAAGAAGGTTTTCCCTTTATCTTTGAAGGGAAAAGCATTGGCATGGCATAGGCTATGCGATGATATTGGATCTTGGAATTGGAATCGATTGAAATTGGAGTTCCACCAAAAAATTATCCCATGCATCTAGTTCATCTTGATTGGAATTTTATATATATATAATTTTGGCCTCATGAAGGAGAAAGTATCGCTCTAGCTTGGGGAGGCTTAAGTCAATGTTATATTCATGCCCCAATCATGAGCTCTCAAGAGAAATTATTATCTAGAATTTTTATGCTCGGCTTTCTCATAATGATCGATCCATGCTTGATACTTCTTGTGCTGGTTCTTTTATGAAGAAGACTATTGAATTCCGGTGGGATCTTTTGGAAAGAATTAAATGCAACTCTGAAGATTGGGAACTTGATGAAGGTAAAAGAGTCAGGTATTAAGCTTAAGTATGATTGTGTTAAATCTTTTATGAATGCCGATGCTTCTCAAAGGTTTAGCACTAAATATGGACTTGACTCTGAGATAGTAGCCTTCTTTTGTGAATCATTTGCTACTCATGTTGATCTCCCTAAAGAGAAGTGGTTTAAATATCACCCACCTATTAAAGAGGAAATTAAAGAACCGGTACTAGCTAAAGAGGAAACTATACTTTATAATGTTGATCCAGTTGTTCCTACTGCTTATATTGAGAAACCACCTTTCCCTGTTAGGATAAAGGAACATGCTAAAGTTTCAACTATGGTCAGCAAAAGTTATATTAGAACACTTAAACCTGATGAACAAATTAAAGTAGAACCTAGTGTTCCTATGGTTAAGGATCTCCTGGAATAAAATGTAGATGGGCATATTATTTACTTCTGTGAAGAAGCTGCTAGAATTGCCAAACCTGGTAAAAAGGATAAACATAGACCTGTTGTTGGCATGCCCGTTGTCTCAGTTAAAATAGGATATCACTATTATCATGGTTTATGTGACATAGGTGCTAGCGTGAGTGCTATTCCTTATTCCTTATATCAAGAAATTATGAATGACATAGCACCCGCAGAGATAGAAGACATAGATGTTACTATTAAACTTGCTAATAGAGATACTATATCACCAACTGGGATTGTTAGACATGTTGAAGTATTGTGTGGGAACATAAAATACCCTACTTATTTTCTTGTTCTTGGTTCCCCACAAGATGAATTTTGTCCCGTTATCTTTGGTAGACCTTTCTTGAACACCGTTAATGCTAAAATAGACTGTGAGAAACAAATTGTCGGTGTTAGTTTTGGTGATGAGTCTCATGAGTTTAATTTTTCCAAGTTTAGTAGAAAGCTTCATGAAAAATAATTGCCTAGTAAGGATAAAATAATTGGTCTTGCTTCTATTGTTGTGCCTCCTACTGATCCACTAGAATAATATTTGCTAGACCATGAAAATGATTTACATATGCATGAAAGAAATGAAATAGATCAGATTTTCTTTGAACAACGTCCTCTGCTCAAACACAATTTGCCTATTGAAACTCTAGGGGGACATCCTCCACCTAAAGGTGATCCTGTGTTTGAATTAAAACAATTGCCAAACACTTTGAAATATGCTTATCTTGATGAAAAGAAGATATATCCTATTATTATTAGTGCTAACCTTTTAGAACATGAAGCAGAAAGATTATTGAAAGTTCTAAGGAAGCACCGAGCTGCTATTGGATATACTCTTGATGATTTAAAGGGCATTAGTCCCACTCTATGTCAGCACAAGATTAATATGGAACCTGATGCTAAACCCGTTGCTGATCACCAACGTAGGTTAGATCCAAAAATGAAGGAAGTGGTAAGAACGGTAATATTAGAACTTCTGGAAGCAGATATAATCTATCCCATATCTGATAGTAGATGGGTAAGTCATGTTCATTGTGTCCCTAAGAAAGGAGGTATTATTGTTGTTCCTAATGAAAAGAATCAACTTATTCCACAAAGAGTTGTTACAGGCTATAGAATGGTAATTGATTTTAGAAAATTAAACAAAGCAACTATAGAAAAGATCATTACCCTCTGCCTTTAATCGATCAAATGCTAGAAAGATTATCTAAGCACACACATTTTTGCTTCCTTGATGGATACTCTGTTTTTTTACAAATACTTGTTTCTCAACCTCATCAAGAAAAGACCACTTTCACTTGTCACTTTGGAACTTATGCTTATAGACGTATGCCTTTTGGTTTATGCAATGCACCTGCTACCTTTCAAAGATATATGACTGCTATATTCTCTGACTTTTGTGGAAAGATTGTTGAGGTTTTCATGGATGACTTCTCTGTTTATGGGAAGTCTTTTGATGATTGTTTAAGCAATCTTGATCGAGTTTTGCAGAGATGCGAGGAAACAAGTCTTCTCTTGAATTGGGAGAAGTGCCCCTTTATGGTTAATGAAGGTATTGTTTTGGGCCATAAAATTTCTGAAAGAGGTATTGAAGTGGACAAAGCTAAGGTTGATGCAATTGAGAAAATGCCATGTCCTAAAGATATCAAAGGTATTCGTAGTTTCCTAGGTCATGCTAGTTTCTATAGGAGATTTATCAAGGACTTCTCTAAAATTTCTAGGCCTCTTACAAATCTTTTGCAAAAGGATGTTCCTTTTGTTTTTGATGATGATTGTTTAGAATCCTTCAAAACACTCAAGAAAGCCTTAATTTCTGCACCTATTGTTCAACCACCTAATTGGATCTTGCCATTTGAAATTATGTGTGATGCTAGTGATTATGATGTTGGTGTTGTTCTAGGACAAAGAGTTGATAAGAAGTTGAATGTTATTCATTATGCTAGTAAAACTCTAGACAATGCTCAACGAAATTATGCAACTACTGAAAAGGAATTCCTAGCGGTGGTGTTTGCTTGTGATAAATTTAGATCTCACATTGTTGATTCGAAAGTAATTATTCACACCAATCATGTTGCTATAAAATATCTTATGGAAAAGAAAGATGCTAAACCTAGACTTATTCGATGGGTTCTCTTGCTACAAGAATTTGATTTACATATCACTGATAGGAAAGGAGCTGATAACCTATCTAGGCTTGAAAATGTGCTTGATGACCCACTACCTGTTGATGATAGTTTTCCTGATGAGCAGTTAGCTGTAATAAATGTTTCTCATAACACTCCTTGGTATGCTGACTATGCTAATTACATTGTTGCTAAATATTTACCACCTAGCTTTACATACCAACAAAAGAAAAAATTCTTCTATGATTTAAGACATTACTTTTGGGATGACCCACATCTTTGTAAAGAAGGAGTAGATGTTATTATTAGATGTTGTGTGCCTGAGCATGAACAGGGACAAATCCTACGGAAATGTCATTCTGAAGCTTATGGAGGGCATCATGCTGGAGATAGAACTGCTCACAAGGTATTACAATCCAGATTTTATTGGCCTACTCTCTTCAAGGATGCCCATAAGTTCGTCTTATCTTGTGATGAATGCCAAAGAATAGCTAATATCAGTAAGCGTCAAGAAATGCCTATGGATTATTCAGTTGCTGTTGAACCATTTGATGTTTGGGGATTTGATTACATGGGACCTTTTCCTTCCTCTAACGGGTATACACATATTTTGGTTGTTGTTAATTATGTTACTAAGTGGGTAGAAGCTATTCCAACCACTAGTGCTGAATACAACACCTCTATTAAAATTCTTAAGGAAGTTATTTTCCCAAGGTTTGGAGTCCCTAGATATTTAATGACTGATGGTGGTTCACACTTTATTCATGGTGCTTTCCGTAAAATGCTTGCCCAAGTATGATGTTAACCATAGAATTGCATCACCTTATCATCCTCAGTCTAGTGGTCAAGTTGAAGTTAGCAATAGAGAAATACAATTAATTTTGCAAAAGACTTTCAATAGGTCCCGAAAGAATTGGTCTAAGAAATTATATGATGCACTTTGGGCTTATAGAATAGCATATAAAAATCCTATGGGTATGTCTCCTTATAAAATGGTTTATGGAAAAGCTTGTCATTTGCCTCTTGATTTAGAACATAAAGCATATTGGGCAATCAAATAACTCAACTATGATTTCTTGCCGGTGAAAAGAGGTTATTTGATATTAGCTCATTAGATGAATGGAGAACCCAAGCTTATGAAAATCGCCATGTTATTTAAAGAAGAAGTTAAAAGATGGCATGATAAAAGAATCCAAAAGCGTGAGTTCAAATTTGGAGAATATGTTCTTTTGTACAACTCTCGTTTCAGATTATTTGCAGGAAAACTACTCTCCAAATGGGAAGGACCCTATGTTATCGAGGAGGTTTATCGGTCTGGAGCCATCAAAATAAATAATGCTGAAGGTACTAACCCGAAGGTTGTTAATGGGCAACGAATAAAACATTATATCTCAGGTACGCCCATTAATGTTGAAAGTAAGATTATCCAAACTTTGACACCGGAAGAACACATAAAGGAGTCCTTCCAGAACACCCCAGAATCGTGAAAATAAGGAGGTACGTGATACGGTAAGTAAACGGACTCCGAACAATCCGCAAAAATATTTTTTTGTCAGTTTTGGATATAACAAAAATTAGGAAAATAAAAAACAACCAGGAAGCGTACCCTGGTGGGCACAAGACACCAGGGAGCGCCTGGCTTGCCAGGCCCGCCCAGGTGGCTTGTGCCCACCTCGGGTACCTTCCGGACTCCGTTTTTCTACAGTTTGCTTGTCTCCCAAGATAAAAAAATCTTTATATACCCCCGAACCTATTGACCACTGTATCACAGAGAAATCTTCTATTTTCTTTTTCTTGTTGTTTTCCGTCAGATCTATTGAGCCAGGCATCATGTCTTCTTCTTCCTCCAACAACATGGAAGAGGATGCTTGGTTGATGAAGATCGAGCTGAAGAGAGAAGAGCACGTAGAAGTTGTCAAAGGGGACAAGAGCAAGGAGGCTACCGGAGATCAAGCACCTGTGGTTGAGCAAGCCTGGCCTGCTGAGGAAGAAGATATTCTTAAACCTTATTATGCTCATCTTACCCCGACTGAGATTGAAGCCTTTCGAATCATTGAAACGGTTCATGTGCAAAATAAATATCTCACTCGTGAAAATATTCTCCATCAAGAGCACATCATCTTCCTCCGGAGCATCATCCGTAGATTGGAGAACCTCTTGATCCTTAAGGACAGGGCCTCCTCTACTTTATCATCACCACCACCATCTTCTTCATCACCAAAAGAAAATTGAATATCGGGTATGGGCACTCCCCTTGGCTTCCGCCAAGCTTGGGGGAGGTGCCCCGGTATCGTATCATCCCCAGTATCTTCTTCATTTACTTATTTTAGTTTGATCTTTTCCTTTAGATGAATAAAAGTTTAATTCGATCCTTTCTTTTTGAGAGTTTGCTTAGTGATCTATCCTTGTAATCGTGTGCGAGATATATAATAAATTTTAGTTTTAGTTTTTGCTTTCTTTACTTTCATGTTGCAATAAAAAGAAAGTAAATAAATAAATAAAAGGAAATAAATAAAAAATATCATATGCTAATCTTATGGTAGGTGATAATACCACATAAGGAAAAGTATAAGTAGAAAAATTTATTAGAGATTGACAAACATAGAATTGGTCAATGATGCAACTCATGAAAGAATTAATAAGGGAAGAGAAGATTCACATAAAAATACACTATGCTAGAAATATTTTGTGATTGTGAGCCCCCATCAAAATATTATATGCCAAAATTGTTGACGTTGGACAAGGAAGACAACATAATGATTTATGTTTGTTCATATTCACATAGAAGTTATATTGTCATAGATCCTTTAACATGTGGTGCTTGCCCCCTATCTTTGCTAGCCAAAAATTCCGCACTAAGTAGAGATACTACTTGTGCATCCAAAAACCCTTAAACCCAAAGTCATTTTCAAGAGTCCACCATACCTACCTAGGGATTGAGCAAGATCCCTCAAGTAAATTGTCATCGGTGCAATAAGGCAATAAAAATTGCTTCTAAAAGTGTGAGATCATTTAGTGTAAGAGAAAATTGAGCGTTGTATGAACTTGTGATGGTGAAGAATAAAAGCAACATACTGCATATTAAAGGTTGCCATCACAAGGGGCAATACAAGGTGACGTTCTTTTGCACTAAGGGGTTGAGCATACAAACAAATAAGCGCATGACAACCTCTGCTTCCCTCTGTGAAGGGCCTATATTTTACCTTTATGTATTTACTTTTATGCAAAGAGTCAAAGTTTTTCTCTCTATTCCTTTTTATTTTCTCCTTTGGCAAGCATCATGTGGTGAGGAAAGATCTAGGCACATATGTCCAGTTGAATATGGGTAGCATGTGTTATTATTGTGGACATCACCCTTGAGGTGAATATGTTGGGAGGCGAAACTATAAGCCCCTATCTTTCTATGTGTCCTGTTGAAACGTTTTGCTCATGTGTATGTGGTGAGTGTTAGAAATCATAGAAGACTACACTACTGCAGGATGCTGCTAACGCGACACTACGATCAGAGACCCTTCGAGAAACTATGTGTGATGCAATAATCGCAAACGGTGCTATATGAAAACCGTCAGAAAAGATGCAAAACGTTTGCGATGGAGGATGCATCAAACACGGTTCAGATTTTAGTTGCGTGTGCGATTCAGGCCACACAGTTAACCCGTTCGAACTGTTTGCGATGAGGCAGAACAACAAAAACGGGCAGCCATATCAATGTGTGTGGGATATACGGCATACAGGTCGCTCCGATGAACCGTTTGCTATTAGGGAGTGCAACATAAACGATTAGCCAGATCAAGGTGTGTGTGATATAGGGAATACGGTTCACTCGGACGAACTGTTTTCGATTAGAGAACGCAAAAGAAAAGGTTCAACTTAATAAGATGTGTGTGATACGTGGCAAACAGCCGAATCGGATGAACTGTTTGCGATGAGAAATTACAACACAGACGGTTAATACAGTTAGTTCGTGTGCGATTCTGTGTGTACAAAAAACTTTGAAATATGCAAACTAGTTGCTGGCGGTGGCTATGAATATGGCACACGATGCGTCTGCGAGTACTCGTGTGTGATGATTAGTAAGTTACACATATGTTTCCTTATGTTAACACTTGTGTGATAAATAACACGTGGCACCGGATACGGTATTCGGGTTGTGTGTGTGCTCCACTTAGTCTTCCCGTGCTCCAGCGAATGTTTCCCACGCTCCACATGGATGAATTGTAAAATCCACACCTATTCCCTCACCGGTTTCCCGCCACCAGCTAACGGCTTGCTGCGCATAACCCAAGCGGCAAAGCATGGCCGCGACACTCTACGAAGATCTAGTCCTCACCCATCTACCATTAGTTATTCCAAGCATGCCAGGCAACGACCAAAGCTTTGACATCGACGCCTACCTACGTTACATCTTCGGCGAGGAGAACGAGCCGGAGCTGGTCGGGGAGCAAGAGCTTCATCGGCCGGTGCAGGCACCATGGCCCATCGGCAGCGATATCGGCGTCACAGTCCTTGGGAGCACAATCGACATATTGCAGAGGAGATGTGATGAGCACTTTGCCATCCACCGTGTAGAAGATCCAGAGCTGCTCGGCGATATGATCGATGACCCACCCGAAGAGCCGTCGTCACCAGTGCTCATCAAGAGCCTGATGCCCCGCAAGGAATGGGCAGAGGACCTCTGCAATTCAGTCAAGATAAAGGCAGCCTACGGCTTCATCATTGCCCGCGGCGGCTGTGTCAACCTCGATCCCGATGATGTGGTGGCCAGGCTCGAGCATATCCTTGGCGGAGTTGACATCCCCAACGAAGTAGAACATCACCAATGTGATATCTTGAGGATGCAGGTGATCGACGGAATTTGCTACCAGGCCAGAGACATGGAAATGGAGCGGTTCCACGGAGTTGTCATGCGCGCGATTGCACCCTGTCAAGCTCTTCTCCAAGAGCCTCCCGGCGCCAGAAGCTCCGTAGGCGGAGGCGGGTCGGGACACTCAGAGTGAACGGCCGCAAGGGTGCTATGTGATCATGGAGTCCGAGAAGACCATCGTCGGAAGGCCGCCAGCTCAGCCTTTTAGCTTATATTTTATTATAATCGTATGCATATGTAGGTTGTCAGTGTTCTGGGCCTTGCCGCATTTGGCATTTTAAATTATCCTGAATATGTAAGACAATTATTAAGAATTATTAACAGTTGCCATTGTAACTTTGCCTCAACGGCGAGCAAAGCACGCGCAGGGACGCTGGAGCGGAGCGCGCCACGGCCGCCTCAACGGCGAGCAACCACGTGGTCAACCTTCTACCATCAATAAGTTTTGACCTTGTTTCTTGTCACATTGCTGATTACAATGCAATAAGTATAATTGCAAATCTGTTCACACCTATCGAACTAATATGTGTTCACACTTAGCACCGGGCTATAAAAACTACCCACTCGAAAATTATTTCACAGTTCCTCTCCTCATCACCCACAAAACTGGTTTTCTCTGTCAAGTCATTCCACCATGACCGGTAGGAGGATTTTAGGGTGGACATATAACCAGGCAGCAAAGACCAAGGTCGTGGAAGCACTAGAGAGGTCCCGCCGCGAAGCTGCAGCTGGAGCAGAGATGTCCCGGCGCGCCGCGGAGCCCTCAAACGAGTTCTCACGGGCACGCGAGGGCTCTCACAAGCGCATTCGCGGCGTCGGCCATCGCGACGAGCCGGCGTTCCTGAAATCCTTCGCCGGCGACGACGACATTCTCGCCGGCGTCACTACGCAGCAGGAGCTAGTCGACGGCTTGATGAAGCTGCTCAATATCAGTGATGCCTCGGTTGACAAGGCGACCGGCCTCCTCGAGCAACTCATGGATGACAATGCGAAGCTCCTCAAGTTGGTCGCCGAGAAGGAGGAGGAGGCCGCCGGCTGGAAGATGCTGCATGAGCAGAGCAGTGCCTTGGACATGATGCTGAAAGCGGTCGTCGAGGAACTGATGGGTGGCTTGAGGAAGCTCCAGATCGAGCACGAGCAGGAGGTGGAGGAATCCGTGGCTACTTTCAAGCAAAGTCGTGAGGAATTGAAGAAGGAGCTGCAGGATTTTGCCGCCCGGCGATCAGTCGACGAGTAGAGACAGTAGCGACCTAGATCGTTGTCTGCAATTTCCTTCTTCTCTTGCCCCCGTGTCTTCCGGGCTTTGCCGCATGTGGCATTTTAAATTATCCGGAATATGTTAGACAATTATTATGTGCGCCATTGTAAATTTGTCGTCGTATTATCCGTTGCCATTTTATTTGTGGTCATATTATCCGTTGCCCTATGTGGCAATTTAAATTAGGGTAGAATACTAGTTGAAAACACGAACAAAGCAAATGTTGCCATGGGATCACAAGCAAACACCCTCCGTCCAGGTGCTTTAATTAACCCATTAATGGAGAAGTTGTGAGCGAGGCGGGCAGCGGCTGGTGCATGGAGGTCAAAGAGCTCGCTTCCCCGTGAGCATGGGCGGCCTTGCTGCTCGCACATGTCCCGTCGAGCCTGCGAGGTGGACAGGATGCACGCATCCCGTCGAGCCTGCGCGGCGGACTTCTCGCACGTGTCCCATCGATCCTACACAGCGGACTTCTCACGCTCGTCCCGTCTAATCAAACAGCTGCACGCACGCCATCGAGTATTGTTAAATTTCGAGATGGTAAATATAATACAACCGTTTGCGATATTAACATGTCAGCTTTTTGTTTCAAAAAGGACTTTGTTGGCTACTAATGAGTTCGCCTCTTCTCAAACTGAACGATTTTTTTTACCACGGCATATATGTGCCATGTCATGAAACCATGCCAAGTTTCATGTTTTTTGGGTGACTTTTTATTTACTGGGATTTAGAAACCGAGATTCTCATTGCTTCAGGACGATGACAAGTTTTTAATTCATTCTCATTCCTTAAACGAGACCTAAACATGCACCCAATGACACATGTACGATTTCCCACCCATTTTTCTTCACTGGAGCATGTGGTTGTAGTTCAAATTTGAATTATGGACTACAATAAATGCATAGAAAACTTAGTAATTAGTAATATATATACAATGGCCGAACGAACCCTGAACAGTTTCAAATTTCAGCCTGACACTCCTGTTATTCTATGTTTCCTGTAGAAAACAAAGTTCAAGGCGAGAAGAGGCATCGATTATCGTTTCGCACACAAGAGGGGCATGTTTCCCTACCGGAACCATGAGGGTTGTGACAGGCTTCGGTTTGTAAAAGGCTTGTAATATAGCTTCGCCCAAAATGGACAATTATATATACCATGTAGTGACACCGTGCCATGTTTCATGATTTCCTGGTGAGTTTTGGATTTACACACATTTAAAAAACGAGATTCGCAATGTTTGTGGCCAGGCCAGGACGGCGAGACGGTTGAATTCGTTCCCATTCGTTCCATGGGACATAAACATGCACCCCAAGGAAACATGTACATTTTTTCTAGCCATTTTGGTGCACTGGAGCATGTATTTGTAGTTCGGATTTGAATGATGGACATTAAATGCCTAGAAAACTCAATTAATGAATAAAAAAGGTCAAACGAACCCTGAATAATTTCAAAGTTCAGCGCGAATCTCCAGTTGTTCCGTGTCGCGTGTAGAAGAAAATACGAGGCTAGAAGAAGGAGTGATTATCGTTTGGCCCACAAGGGGACACGTTTCCCTATCAAAACCACGAGGGTTCTTGCGACAGGCTCCGGTTTGTAAGAGGTTTGTAATAAAGCTTGGCCCAAATTGGCAATGTTTTACCATGACATATATGTTCCATGACATGACACCTTGCCACCTTTGATGACTTTCTGGTGAGTTTAGGATTTATGGGGACTTAAAAACCGAGATTCGAAATGTTTGAGGAAGATCCAGGACACCGGTATGGTTGTAATTCGTTCCCATTCCTGGCATGAGACCTAAACATGCACTCAAGGACACATGTATAATTTTTCTAGCCATTTTGGTGAACTGGAGCATGTATTTGTAGTTCAGATTTGAATTATGGACATTAAATGCCTAGGAAACTCAATTAGTGTATAAAAAGGCCAAACGAACCCTGAATAAGTTTAAATTTCAGCACGGATATCCCGTGGTTCCATGTTGCCCGTGGAAGAAAATACAAGGCGAAAAGAGGCAGTGATTACGTTTCGCCCACAAGGGGAACATGTTTCCCCATCAGAACCACGAAGCTTCTTTGAGAGAAGCTCCAGTTTTTGTAAGAGGTTTGTAATAAAGCTTGGCCCAAATTGGACAATGTTTTTACCATGACATATATGTGCCATGACGTGACACCATGCCACCCTTGATGACTTTCTGGTGAGTTTAGGATTTATGGGGACTTGAAAACCAAGATTCGAAATGTTTGAGTACGAGCCATGACACCAGTACGGTTGTAATGCGTTCCCATTCCTGGCATGAGACCTAAACATGCACCCAAGGACACATGTATAATTTTTCTAACCATTTTGGTGAACTGGAGCATGCATTTGTAGTTCGGATTTGAATTATGGACATTACATGCCTAGGGAAATCAATTAGTGTATAAAAATGCCAAACGAACCCTGAATAAGTTTAAATTTCACCACGGATATCCTATTGTTCCATGTTGCTCGTAGAAGAAAATACAAGGTGAAAAGAGGCAGTGGTTACGTTTCACCCACAAGGGGGACACGTTTCCCTATCGGAACCACGAGGCTTCTTTGAGAGAAGCTCCGGTTTGTAAGTGGCTTATAATAAAACTTGCACCACAATGGACGAAAAAAATTCCTCGACATATAAGTGCGATGTCGTGACACCATGGCAGGTTTCACGATTTTCAGCTTAGTTTTGGATTTACGGGGATTTAAAAACCGAGATTCTTCTCACGAAATGTTTTCAAATAGCACACGGTTCACTCACGAAAGCCGATATTCAATGAAAACTTCATGAAACCATATTTTAAAGTTTCATAAAAATTTGAAAAAATTGTGGGATGTTAAGAAGGTGATGTTTTATTGCGACACAAAATTTCAAGTTGAAAAACATTACGAGATGTGAGCTATGAAAAAGACAAATTCTGCCCTGAATAGTGACATTACTATTCGGCACTATTCAACATTGATTTTGTCTTTTTCATAGCTCACATCTCTTAATGTGTTTCAACTTGAAATTTTGTGTGCCAATAAAACATCATCCTCTTAACATCCCGCATTTTTTGAAATTTTTTGAAACTTCAACACATCTTTTTCTCGTGGTTTTCACCGGTTTCCAACGAATGTTGGTTTCCATATGATATCCCCCCCCCCCCCCCGCTAGGCGCGCGATCTGAGTCCTGCGTTCTGACAGGCCAGAACCCAAACCCCACGGATCATACGTGTGCACGGTTGGATGCTCCCAGATCGAACGGCAACCCTGAGCCCTTTCGACAGCACATGCAATACATGGGTAAGCACTTTGCGCATGCGGCGTGTAGCTCGCGCTTCCTTCTTTACTAGTAGGTTTTCATTCAAAACAGGCTACCATTTCTCGCCACTCCTCTCATCGGGTTCCCGCCTCTTCTCCAAGATATGCATGATGTAGACGTCCGTTTAATTCTTATAGTTCATCTCATCCAAAATCAATTAGTTTTGTAAAAAACTATTTTAAGATTCATGGAATTGTGCATTGTAAAGGTAAAAACAAAAAGTGACAATTCATTTAGAAAAATAAGGTTTGGGCAATTAAGATATGAAAGATTCTAGAGAACAAGGGAGAAGTGCTTGTGTTTTGAGGTTTGTGCATTATGCTTAAGTTCAACCATGGAGTCTTCTAGATTGTACATGTGGTAGAATCTGGTGGAATGTAGATGATATCCAACGGCCAGTAGTGCTCGGATTTGCCATCTCTGTACCGTCGGATTGGCTTCATCCAACGAGCAAATTTCATAGTTATTCACACACTATATATGTGTATAGATGTATAGATATATATATATATATGTGTGTCCCATGCTAGACAAAATAAAGTTTGAGCGCATGCGTGGGACCCCCCCCCCCCCCCCCCCCCGCGCGCGCTGCCGACTTGAACTTGGGAAACTGACATCATAGGTAATGAACCAGGCTTGGAGTCAGGTACGGTGTTCGGTTTGTAATGTACTTGGCGTGGCCCATCGAAGTTGTGCATTTGGGATTTAAACACATCATACACCATCGTACCCATACATATTTTCAGGCCGCATGCAGTGTATACGGGGTCTTCTGATCGACCACGTCTCCCTTGTGCGGTTTTTTGTGACGACACTGATATCTGTGGGTTCCCCGAGTGTATATATATCATCCCTTTGACCGATAATGAGGGGTATGTGTTGGCCATGAATGGATTCCTCCTAGTTCATGTAAGGGCCGGTCACCGTCAAATGTTGGTCAACCAAAGCTCGAGCTCATGCGTTGTCAGGATTCCCTCCTAGATGCTCGGATTGCTGGGTTCGACCTACATCAAACCCTGCGTACGTATCTCGTCCTTAACTACCTTGCCTTCATGGTCGTTGTCTGTATCGAGAGGTAGGCACCACATCTAAATTGTACATTATTCTATATTGAAAACACACATCACCCCTTCCCAACGTACATCATTTTGGGCCGCATGCAAGAGGTGCTGGTTTTGTGGTCCCTCTCGTGCGATGTTTATGATGGTTCAATCTATTGGCCCAAGCGGTTTATCGACAATAACAACTGTCATTTGACCAAACGAAAGATTCATTGGTCCGTCTTATGGTAGGTCATGGCGACATGCATGTATGACCAAAGTATCGATCATTACGTGCATCCGCCCCGCTGATACGAAGTGGGAGGTGGTGGGCCAAGCATCCTAGCTAGGTACGACATTATGTCATTATATATATCCTAGCTAGGTGGTTGTTAGGGTGCTTTCGGGTTTGCGAGGCAGGTGCCACCAAAGTTATGCATTGTGTATTTAATGTTTTAAACATCCCCAATATTCGTACATATATTTGGTCACTTCCAGGTGGTTCTTGACTTCTAGCCCCTCTCATGGATCTTCAATGACGCGCCCAACCGTGGGACTGCGGGGTCAAAGTTGTGCATTGGAATTTTGAACATCACATACCACCCTTTTCACTTATATATATTTGGGCCACATGCTGGTGTGGTTGTCTTTTGACCCTCCCTAACGTTATTTTTTGCTGCAAAGACTCTGATGATCCTCAACGGACACGGGGTATAATATCTTAACCGTGTGCGATACAAGTGCGATGTGAATCACCACGACCGCGCAAGCGCGAGCAAATTAAGGTGGAGGTACTGGCTCAACCGTGTGCGATGCAAGTGCGCTGAAATCACCACGACCGCGCAAGCGCGAGCAAAGGGTGGAGGTACTGGCTCAACCATGTGCGATGCAAGTGCGCTGAAATCACCACGACCACGCAAGCGCGAGCAAAGGGTGGAGATACTGGCTCAACCGTGTGCGATGCAAGTGCGCTGAAATCACCACGACCGCGCAAGCGCGAGCAAAGGGTGGAGGTACTGGCTTAACCGTGTGCGATGCAAGTGCGCTGTAAAACCACCACCTGTGGAAGCTAAAGGCGGGTAAGTTTATTTGGAAATTAGGACGAACCGTGTGCGATAGACCGGGTAGCTAGAAATATAAAAAACAAACTACCCGCCTTGAGTGTTGCAAAAATCGGAGGATCCTCGCCACTTTTCCTTATTATCATACACGCATATTGTTATTGGACCGTGCGCGATCTTGGGAACTGCCGCCTCGCATCAATTCCTTTACCCAAATTTTAGTAGCCGTCGTACTTCAACCGTCGCCCACACTCCTCCAGCACTGACCTTATATTATAGTAAAATTGCAGTAGCCCAGGCATTTGAACCGTCGCCCTCCCTCGTCCACCACCATCTCCACCCACCATTACTAAAAATTTTAGTAGCCGCGGCGTATCCTCAAACACCCCCCCCCCCACAGTCCCCCACCCGCCCCCTCCCCCCCTTCGAACCCTAGCTCGCGGCCGCCGCCGCCAACCCTGTCGGTCTGCTCGTTCCTCCTAGCTTAGATAATAAAGTTCAGGTTATCCAGCGATTCCCATACCGTCGCCCCACTCCCCTGAGTTTTTAGATGAGGCCTGCGGTGTCCCTCCTCGCCAGATCCACATCCCCTGCTCCAGAATGTCACAGCCTAAGCTCGACCACGTATCCTGGGGAGCCCGACGAGCGTTCGGCCAAGAAGAGGTTTATCATGGCCTCTCCGGCGGATGTTGGCGAGGTGGCCGCCGTTCGCCCCGACCTGTCGATCCCAGAGCAACACGTCACCACGGAAGCCGTGAAGACGTTCACTACGTTGCCATGCCGAAGGCTTCATGGCAGCGGACTAGCGTATTACTGTATCTCGGGAAAGCTGGCTACGACATCAAGCTCGTCCACACCGACAGCTTCACGCGGGCCATGTCACAGGTTAAGTGGTCCATCCCCAACCCATCTGGTTCAACCGCCATCAATCTCTTCGACGGCCCTGCCGCTTATCTCCTCCGCCAAACGGTCAAGGATTTCCGAGCTTTATACGCCATCGAGCCCATTTTGTCACTTCTGAAGGACACGTACTACGGCGGCGGCTTGGGATCCTCAATTGCCAAGTCAGATCTCATCGACCACGACCACGACCAGGAGGAGGGCACCCACGAAGGTTCTTCCAAGGTGAAACAACCCATCTGTGACAGCAGAGAGCGCACCATGGGTATGTGCTCTTCCAACTGGAAGGATCCCATCCATGAAATGTGAGGCAACATTCTATCAGCAAATATTACCTTTTCTAGCTTGCCAACCCGTACCCTTTGTTGTTGTAGCATTTGCCGTGCGGTGCTTTAACTGTGCCGTGTTTAATTATTTCAGTTATGCGAAAATGTATTGTTCAATAAGTCTATGTGATGTTTAAGTATGAATTGTCCACTTTAGTTTCACGAATAGCTATATTTGGTTCTTTATAGTGAGTGGATGCCTTGTTTATCAGTATTTGGTTGTTAGGTTGGTTGGAGTGAGCATTTTTTCAGTTATCGAGCAGATGCCTTGTTTATCTGTATTTGGATCTTAGTTTGGTTGCAGTGAATATTTGTCCAGTTATCAAGCAGATGCCTTGTTTATTGTATTTGGTTGTTAGGTTGCTTTTTTTAGCATTTGTCCAGTTATCAAGCAGATGCCTTGTTTATCTGTATTTGGTTGTTAGGTTGCTTTTTTTAGCATTTCTCCAGTTATCAAGCAGATGCCTTGTTTATCTTTGTCTGCTTGTTAGGTTGGTTGCAGTGAGCATTTGTCCAGTTTTCAAGCATATGCCCTGTTTATCTGTATTTGCTTGTTAGGTTGGTTGCAGTGAGACTCTGTCCAGTTTTCAATGGCTATATTTGGTTGTTATACTGGTCATTTATGCATTGTTTATTTCAGTCATTCACAATGTGTGGTTCATTATGTGCAAGTCGGAGAGGCCCTTTATTTCCTTTTGCAAATTTATCCAGTGTGATGTTTAACCATTACCTACGTTCTATTCATTTTCAACAATACCAGTTTGAATTGCAATATTTGATGGCTGTTAAGGCTGCTGTCAGTAACATTGCCTTCCATTTTATATCTGCTTTAACAGCATGCTGAAACCAACACATTCAAGCTATCATTTGGAGATGATGTTGTTTACCTTTGCTATATTTTTTTGATGTTAAGATTGATGTACTTATCATGCCTTTCCACTACTTATGCAGGACAACAACTGGAGTGGCCACCATTTTCCGCCGAGGTTATCTTCATCCCTCGGCTTGTACTCCCCCCGTTGTTCCATAATGTAGTCCATATAGATCCAGGCCTGGACACTAGTTAGCTTCTAATATTGACTTGTTGCTTGTAGGTACATATGCCCTTGGCAAGGATCCACGCATCGACCCTTTTTGCGTATGGAGCAATGAGATATTGATGAACAAGCATCAAGTGAGGAAACTGATAAGGATTATTAGCAAAAAGATACGAATGGTGGCAAGCAAATTATTTGTTTATGCTCTATCCAACACAACAGTGAGTTGTAGGAAGGTAACTACAAACTCTGCAGCCTTCTCTTTTTACTGCCCATAATGAGTTGTTAGACAACAATGTCTGAATCTTTTTCGTTCCCAGTGGTTCCCGAAGCAGTTCACTCAAGATTACCTCGCAAAGTACATGATTGGTGGACACGCAATGAAGGTTAAAGTATTTCATCCAGACTACAATGAGCATCGAGAAGTCCTAATGAAGACAGTCAAGGATGGACGGGCAGCCATCACAAGGGGTTGGCCTAGAGTCGTGCGCGCCTTACGCATGGAGGAGGGCACAATATGGGCATTCCGCTTCACCTTCTCCAGCAACCAGAATGTCTTTCGCCTCTCTCTTTACAGTCTTTAGTACAACTGTGGTTCATCATTCTTTACTTGGTGCTTCTGTAGTTCTTCAGTATATGTACATGTGCATTGAATTATGGATTCGTGGTTGAACCTATATTTGTAATAAACATGGTTGGATATGAAATAAGTGATTGCCTAATTTCAAATTCATACCATGTGATTTTTAAATTAGGGATTAATTGGATTAATTATGGATTAAATAGAGATTACACTGCACATGGTTTGCGAAAGCGAAACGTCTGCGATATACGTGGAAATCAGAAACATTTCTAGGATCCACTACGTGTGCGATCAATCTCCACTGCACACACGACTTTCTCTTGAAAGCTGTTTGCATTAGGCCACCTTGCGCAAATGTTTATCACACAAAAAGTGTGTGTGATGGACAGCCTTTGCCACACAGTTTCTTTCTACGCACTGTGTGTGATGCATTCAATAACGCAAACGATAAAATTATTAATATCATGTGCAATGGCAACGCTATCACAAACGATTTAACGAGAAAAATTGTGTGTGATGTACCTGTGAACGGAAACGTTTTCCTTGGAGCGACTGTGTGGGATGTGCATACGAATGGAAACGTTTAGCGGGGACTGACTGTGTGGGATGTACTTGTGAGCGGAAACAATTTCTCCGTATAATTGTATTTTTTTTTTATCTGTACTATACTTATTTCTGTATTTGAGCGCTCGCCGGTCGCACATGACCTCATTTCACCGAACGTGTGTGCCAGGAGGGCATATCCCCGACGGTTTGTGGGTCGTGTGGGAAGGACCCCCCTATCGCCCAAACTCACTTGGAGACGGTTCCAGATGCTGAAGCGGAAAGGGGTTTTAAACCGTTTGTTTAGGACCGACGCGCACCCTTCCTGAAAAGGCTCCGATACGTTACCCTTCCTGAAAAGATTATGATGGTTGAGTATGTGGACTTGCCTAAAGGCTCCGATACGTTACCCTTCCTGAAAAGATGTTGAATTGTAGTTGGAAAGTTGACTGAGAACATAGTTTGTTCGTTTCTAATAGAGTTTATGCTTTATACTTCGATAAGTGTGATGAATTGTCACTTGTTCACGAAAAGTCTATAATAAAAGTTCTATGTTTAAATTTTTTGTTGTTATAATAATCTACATGATGCTTCTATGTCTGTATTTTCTTTTTATCGACACCTCTCTCTCTCTCTCTCTAAGCATGTGGACATGTTTTTTGATTTCGGTTTTCGCTTGAGGACAAGCGAGGTCTAAGCTTGGGGGAGTTGATACGTCCATTTTGCATCATGTTTTCCTACTATTATTTATGATGTTCTTATGCATAATAATGATTTTTGGAGTAATTCTAGTGCCTTTTCTCTCATAATATGCAAGGTACACACAAAGAGGGAGAATTCCGGCAGCTGGAAATCTGGACCTGGAAAAGCTACGTCAGGCTACCTATTCTGCACAACTCCAAACAAGCTAAAACTTTACGGATAACTTTTATAGAATATATGAGGAATATTAGAGCCCCCAGGCGCGCCCTGGTGGGTTGTGCTCATCCAGGCCCACCTCCAGTTCCCATCTTCTAGTATATAGGTCATTTTGACCTAGAAAAAATATGGAGAGGACTTTCGGGATGGAGCGTCGCTGTCTCGAGGCGGAACTTGGACAGGAGCACTTTTGCCCTCCGGCGGAGCGATTCCGCCGGGGGAACTTCCCTCTCGGAGGGGGAAATCATCATCGTCATCATCACCAATAACTCTCCCATCTTGGGGAGGGCAATCTCCATCAACATCTTCAACAGTACCATCTCATCTCAAACCCTAGTTCATCTCTTGTGTTCAATCTTGTTACCTGAACTATAGATTGGTGCTTGTGGGTAACTAGTAGTGTTGATTACATCTTGTAGTTGATTACTATATGGTTTATTTGGTGCAAGATTATATGTTCAAATCCAATATGCTATTTAATACCCCTCTGATCTTGAGCATGATTATCATTTGTGAGTAGTTACTTTTGTTCTTGAGGTCACGGGAGAAATCGTGTTGCAAGTAATCATGTGAACTTGATGTGTGTTTGATATTTTGATAGTATGTATGTTGTGATTCCCTTAGTGGTGTCATGTGAACGTCGACTACATGACACTTCACTGTAACACCCCGGATGTAACTTTCCATATTTGCAACTCCAACTCTTGCCATTTTCAGCTATGTGTTATGATATTCCCTTCGTGGTCGAGTTTTGTCTTTCGTTTTGTATTTTGTTCATGTCATGCATCTCAGATCATGTCATCATGTGCATTGCATTTGCATACGTGTTCGTCTCATGCATCCGAGCATTTTCCCCGTTGTCCGTTTTGCAATCCGGCACTCCCACCTCCTCCGGCGCACCCCTCTTGTTTCTTTTCGTGAGCGGGTGTTGAACGTTCTCGGAATGGACCGAGGCTTGTCAAGTGGCCTTGGTATACCACCGGTAGACCACCGGTCAAGTTTCGTTCCTTTTGGAGGTCGTTTGGTACTCCAACGGTTAACCGGGTAACCGCAAAGTCTGTTTGTGTGTTGCACCAAAACCCCCCTCAAAACCAGCCCAAAACCCAGCAAACTCACTTCCATGCTCTAGGTTGTTCGATCACGATCGTGTGGGCGAAAACCGCACTCCGTTTGGAGTCTCCTAGCTCCCTCTACCTATATATACATCTCCCCCTCCGATTCATTCGCAGATCAAACCCTAAAATCGTCCCTCCGCGCGCCGGACGTGTCCGTACCGCCACCGGACGAACCCGCCACCGCCCTCGCCCACCCGCAGAGTGCCACGTGGCAGCCCGCCGCCGGTCGCCGCCGAAGCCCGCGAGCCCGGGGCCGGCCCCCGCGGCCAGCAACGCTGCCCGCCGCCCGGGTCCCCGCTCCCCGCCGCCCGAGCGCCCTCCGCGTGCCGCCGCTGTCCTGCCTCGTCGCCGCCGTCGCGGCGACCTCGCCGCGCCGCCCGGCTGAACCCCGCCGCCGCCGCGGACGCCGCCCCCGCGCGCCCTCTCCTCGTCCGGCGCCCTCTCCTCCGCCGGTCATCGCTGTCGCCCTCTCCTCCGTCTCCCTCCTCTCCTCCGGTCGTCGCCATCCATCGCCGGCGAGAGCCCGAGCCAGATCCGATCGGGCCGCCCGCAGGGTTGACTTCCTCCTCCCCCGTTTTTTTTCTCCGAGTCCTAATGTTTTTACAGTACGTGCACCTGTTCATTGCATCATAACTCTCTGCATATAGCTCCGTTTCACGCGTTTAATATATCGAAATGTTCGTCTCGTGATGATCTACATTTTGTTCCATTGCACCATGTTCATTTGAGTCCATTTTGATGCCCAAATCTCTGGTGCAAGAGTGCTAGTTGCTGTTATCTGCTGTTACTATCAGAACTTAGGGTTTTGTTATTTTTTTTGCATTTAATCTGTGCATCTTATGGGCATGAGCTCTACATGTGTCTTGATGTATGCCATGCCATCTTTCCAGGGGTGTATGCCATTTATTTTTGTGATCTCTGTGGTGACTAGCACAAGCATGCAAACTAGGCTCCGTAATGTTTCTGATTTCAGGGACTTAGTAATTTTACTAAGTCTGTGACTGCTGTTATTTTGTTGCTATGTATCCATGTGGCTACAGTGAGATCCATGCTTATTTTGGTGATGTTCAGTAAGGATGTTTTCTAGATATTGTCGTAATTGATCCATTCCTACCCTTGTTTCCAATTATGGAGTGCCATAGCATGAATCAATCTTGCTCTACTTTTGCTATAAAATATTTCTGGCAGATTGTTTACGTGTTATTCAATTTTGCCAAGGTTGTTGTAGTTGTTTCATACATGCTATGTAATTGCTCTTGCCATAGATAGCTTCATAAACTTGCCATCTTGCTGGAGGTATGCTTGTTTTGTCATGCATTGCTTTAGGGTGAGTGCATCAAGCTCACCAAGATGCCTTCATATTATTGTTTCTGCCATGCTCTGTTTTCTGCCAAGTCTGAAACCTGATAACGAAACTTGCTATGTTTCCATGGTTGCCATCATATCTTCTGGTCCTTTTTGGCTTATGGTCAGTAAGGGGATTTTGTCATATGCATTTAGTAGAATACTGCCACGCCTTGTTTTGCCATGTTAAGTTCATGTAGCATGTTCATTTCGTGCTCTGAACATTGCTACCTGATGCTGTTTCAGTCATGTCCAGTAATTTCACTTTTGCCATGCTTGTTTGAGCCTGTTATGTTGTGATCTAGCCGTAGCTCAGTGTTCATCTTTTGTCAAGCATCTCCTGTAGATTACTTCCATATGCTTTGTTGCTATGTTAGAGTGATGTAGCATAGTTTCTTGTTGCATTCTAAGTGCTATCATGCTGTTAATCGTAGATTCGTGTCATTCTTGTTTTGCTTGCCGTTTGCAAACCGTGCATCCGTTTCCGGTGATCTTTATATCGATTCCGACCGAAATCATCTCATCTTTCTAGTGGAATACTTGGTTTGCCAAGTTACTGCCTTGTTCATCATTTTTTCTTCCGGAGCACGCATATGCATCGCCTATCATATCTTGCATATCATTCATGTTTTGCATCATGTTGCTTGTGCTTTTCCCGTGATTGATTGTGGTTCCGTTGCTTGTGTCCTTGTTTTGGGTAGAGCCGGGAGACGAGTTCGTGAACGAGGAACCTGTTGAGTACGCTTACGAGGATCAAGCTTTCGACAACTCTGAGAACCTTGTAGGCAAGATGACCACCCCTCGAAATCACTTCTATCTTTGCTTTGCTAGTTGTTCGCTCTATTGCCATGCTGCGCTACCTACCACTTGCTATATCATGCCTCCCATATTTGCCATGACAGCCTCTAACCATCCTTTCCTAGCAAACCGTTGTTTGGCTAAGTTACCGCTTTTGCTCAGCCCTTCTTATAGCGTTGCTAGTTGCAGGTGAAGTTCAAGTTGGTTCCATGTTGGAACATGGATATTTTTTGGAATATCAAAATATCTCTTATTTAATTAATGCATCTATATATTTGGTAAAGGGTGGAAGGCTCAGCCTTATGCCTGGTGTTTTGTTCCACTCTTTCCGCCCTAGTTTCCATCATACCGGGATTATGTTCCTTGAGTTTGCGTTCCTTACGCGGTTGGATGATTTATGGGACCCCCTTGACAGTTCGCCTTGAATAAAACTCCTCCAGCAAGGCCCAACTTTGGTTTTACCATTTGCCACCTAATCCTTTTACCCCGGGTTTTCGCGAGCCCGAGGGTCATCTTTATTTAAACCCCCGGGCCAGTGTTCCTCTGAGTGCTGGTCCAAACTAGAGCCACTTGCAGCGCCACCTTGGGGAAACTCGAGGATTGGTTTTAGTTGTACGTAGTGTTCATCCGGTGTGCCCTGAGAACAAGATATGTGCAGCTCCTATCTGGATTTGTCGGCACATTCGGGCGGCTTTGCTGGTCTTGTTTTACCATTGTCGAAATGTCTTGTAAACCGCGATTCTGAGACTGATCGGGTCTTTCCGGGAGAAGGTTTATCCTTCGTTGACCGTGAGAGCTTATAATGGGCTAAGTTGGGACACCCCTGCAAGGTATTATCTTTCGAAAGCCGTGCCCGCGGTTATGAGGCAGATGGGAATTTGTTAATGTCCGGTTGTAGAGAACTTGTCACTTGACCCAATTAAAATACATCAACCGTGTGTGTAGCCGTGATGGTCTCTTCTCGGCGGAGTCCGGGAAGTGAACACGGTTTGAGTTATGCATGAACGTGAGTAGTTTCAGGATCACTTCTTGATCATTTCTAGCTTCTCGACCGTTCCGTTGCTTCTCTTCTCGCTCTCATTTGCTTATGTTAGCCACCATATATGCTTAGTGCCTGCTGCAGGTCCACCTCATTACACCATCCTGTCCTATAAGCTTAAATAGTCTTGATCTCGCAGGTGTGAGATTGCTGAGTCCTCGTGACTCACAGATTCTACCAAACAGTTGCAGGTGCCGACGATGCCAGTGCAGATGAGGAGATCGACCTCAAGTGGGAGTTTGACGAGGAACATGGTCGTTACTATGTGTCTTTTCCTGATGATCAGTAGTGGAGCCCAGTTGGGACGATCGGGGATCTAGCATTTGGGGTTGTCTTATTTTCCTTTGGATTTTGACCATAGTCGGTCTATGTGTGTATTTTGGATGATGTATGAATTATATTGATGTATTGTGTGAAGTGGCGATTGTAAGCCAACTCTCGTTATCCCATTCTTGTTCATTACATGGGATTGTGTGAAGATGACCCTTCTTGCGACAAAACCACAATGCGGTTATGCCTCTAAGTCGTGCCTCGACACGTGGGAGATATAGCCGCATCGTGGGCGTTACATTCACCATATTTGGGCCTAAGGGAATGCATTGTGGAGTAGTTATTAGATGATGGGTTGCGAGAGTGACAGAAGCTTAAACCCTAGTTTATGCGCTATTCCGTAAGGGACCGATTGGATCCAAAAGTTTAATGCTATGGTTAGAATTTATTCTTAATACTTTTCTCGTAGTTGCGGATGCTTGCGAGGGGGTTTGTTGAGGATATAGACCTTAGAGTCACCCGCCAGGAGGGGCCGGGTTACTCGTATGGTCGTTGCCAGAAGCCCGGAGCCAAGCTTGAAGACGATGGGCCAGAGATGGGCTAAGACCCGGATATGGCTTAAAGCCCATGGTTACAATCATTATTATGGTAGAACTTGTAGTGTAAGGCAAGTATAGTTGAGAGTCCGAGCCGGACACTCTTATGAGCCGGATCAGGACTCTAAGGGCTGCTGGGCGTCAGCCTCCCTATATAAAGGGACGACCCGGCAGCGGTTTAGGGACGACAACAATCTCATCGAGAGCCGGGCATAGCTGTTTAGCTCCCTGGTGATCGTAACCCTAATCAATACCACCTCAAACTGGACGTAGGCTTTTACCTTCACCGTAAGGGGCCGAACCAGTATAACCCTCGTGTCCCTTGTTCCACATTAACCCCTTCAAGCTTCCTAGTTGCGATGGCTCCACGATTAAGTCCTAGCTCGAGGACATCGACAGGGTTAATCATAAGTAGGAGGTTTGTTCAAGTAAGAACAGCACCTAAGCACCGGTCCACCCACATATCAATTTATCAAAGTAGCGAACACGAATCGAATCAACATGATGAAAGTGACTAGATGAAATTCCCGTGTACCCTCAAGAATGCTTTGCCAATTATAAGAGACCGTTTTGGCCTGTCCTTTGCCTCAAAAGTATTGGGCTACCTTGCTGCACTTTTTCTACTATTATCGTTACTTGCTCGTTACAAATTATCTTGCTATCAAACTACTCTGTTACTTACAATTTCAGCACTTGGAGACATTACCTTGCTGAAAACTATTTGTCATTTCGTTCTTCTCGTCGTTGGGTTCGACACTCTTACTTATCAAAAAGAGCTAAAATTGATCCCATATACTTTTGGGTCATCATGTGACTAATGAGTTAGTTGTGGGATGATGCATTACGGAACGAGTAAAGAAACTTGCCGGTAACGAGATTGAACTAGGTATAAAGATAACAACGATCGAATCTCAGGCAAGTAACATACTGATGACAAAGGGAATAACGTATGTTGTCATTACGGTGCGACCGATAAAGATCTTCATAGAATATGTGGGAACCAATATGACCATCCAGGTTCCGTTGTTGGTTATTAACCGAAGAGGTGTCTCGGTCATGTCTACATAGTTCTCGAACCCGTAGGGTCCTCATGCTTTAGTTCGATGACGATTTTGTATTATATGAGTTATGTGATGTGGTGACCGAATGTTTTTCGGAGTCCCGGATGAGATAACGGACATGAAGGGGAGTCTTGAAATGGTCGAGGGGTAAAGATTCATATATAGGACGATGATATTCGGACACCGGAAGTGTTCTGGGG
Organism: Triticum aestivum; assembly: GCF_018294505.1. Taxonomy (NCBI): domain Eukaryota; kingdom Viridiplantae; phylum Streptophyta; class Magnoliopsida; order Poales; family Poaceae; genus Triticum; species Triticum aestivum. The sequence goes on from NC_057811.1 coordinate 274,925,838, forward strand.
GTACCGGGTACATATCGGGTCACCGGAAGGGGTTCCGGGCATCCCCCCGGCAGCTACATGGGCCTAATGGGCCAATAAGGGGACAGACTGGCCCCTAAGGGGCTGGTGCGGCCCATGTAGGCCGAATTAGGAGGGGAAGGAAAGAGGAGAAGTCGGAAAGGAAGGGGAGGGATACGGTCTCCCCCTTCCTTCCCTCCTCCCTCCTCCTTCCTTCCCCCTCTGAAAGATATGGTAAGGGGGGAGGCCAAATTGGGAGGCGCCCAAGTAGGATTCCCCCTACTTGGGGCGCTCCCTTTGCTACCTCTCCTCCCCTCCAACCTATATATATGGGGGGCACCGCTAGAACACACACCAACAATTGTTAGCCGTGTGCGACGCCCCCCTCCACAGTTTACGCATCCTGTCATATTCGCGCAGTGCTTAGGCGAAGCCCTGTGCGGATCACTTCACCATCACCGTCACCATGCCATCATGCTGACGGAACTCTCCCTCGACACTTTGCTAGATCAAGAGTGTGAGGGACGTCATCGAGCTGAACGTGTGCAAAACTCGGAGGTGTCGTACGTTCGGTGCTTCATCGGTCGGAACAAGAAGAAGTTCGACTACATCAACCGCGTTGTCACACGCTTCCGCTTTCGGTCTACGAGGGTACGTGGACACACTCTCCCCCTCTCGTTGCTATGCATCTCCTAGATAGATCTTTCGTGAGTGTAGGAAAGTTTTTGAAATTGCATGCTACGTTTCCCAACAAGTTGATTATGCCATTGATATGAGTAAATGTGAGCCCTAAATTTTATTCTGAATACGGTTAGTTCATAATCTTTGCTGAAAACCTGAATACTGGCTTTACATATTTGCAACAACAACATCAAGCAGAGTTTGTAAAAGTTTTTCTTTATCACTTTCAGTTTGTCAACTTGATTTCTTGAGGACAAGCAATGGGTTAAGCTTGGGGAGTTGATACGTCTCCATCGTATCTACGTTTCCAAACTCTTTTGCCCTTGTTTTGGACTCTAATTTGCATGATTTGAATGGAACTAACCCAGACTGGCGTTGTTTTCAGCAGAATTGCCATGGTGTTATTTTTGTGCAGAAATAAAAGTTCTCGGAATGACGTGAAGCTTCATGGAGAATATTTTTGGAATAAACAAAAAACATTGGCGAAAGAATCAATAGAGGGGGACCCACTGGCTGTCCACAAGGATGGAGGGTGTCCTCCCCCCTAGGGTGCGCCCCCTTGCCATGTGAGTCCCCTGGACCTCCATCGACCTCAACTCCAACTCCATATATTCATGTTCGGGGAGAAAAAAACAGAGAGAAGGATTCATCGCGTTTTACGATACGGAGCCGTCGCACCTCCTCTTCTTCCTTGGGAGGGCAGATCTGGAGTCCGTTTTGGCCTCCGGAGAGGGGAAATCGTCGCCGTCGTCATCATCAACCATCCTCCATCACCAATTTCATGATGCTCACCGTCGTGTGTGAGTAATTCCATCATGGGCTTGCTGGACGGTGATGGGTTGGATGAGATTTATCATGTAATCGAGTTAGTTTTGTTAGGGTTTGATCCCTAGTATCCATTATGTTCTGAGATGGATGTTGCTATGACCTTGCTATGCTTAATGCTGAGTGCCATGATGTTAGATCTGAACCTATTATTTTTTCATGAATATATTTGTGTTCTTGATCCTATCTTGCAAGTTATAGTCACCTACTACATGTTATGATCCGGCAACCCCGGAGTGACAATAGTCGGGATACTTCCCGGTGATGATCGTAGTTTGAGGAGTTCATGTATTCACTAAGTGCTAATGCTTTGGTTCGGTTCTCTATTAAAAGGAGGCCTTAATATCCCTTAGTTTCCATTAGGACCCCGCTGCCACGGGAGGGTAGGACAAAAGATGTCATGCAAGTTCTTTTCCATAAGCACGTATGATTATATACGGAATACATGCCTACATTATATTGATGAATTGGAGCTAGTTCTCTGTCACCCTAGGTTATAACTGTTGCATGATGAATGCCATCCGACATAATTATCCATAATGATCCATGACCTATGAGTTCGTTTCATATTGATCTTTGCTAAGCTACTTTTCCATTGCTACTGTTACAATTGCTACAAAACTACTACTGTTACTTTTGCCACTGTTACCGTTACTTCCATATTACTTTGCTACTAAATATTTTGCTGCAGATATTAAGTCTTTCAGGTGTAGTTGAATTGACAACTCAGCTGCTAATACTTTAGAATATTCTTTGGCTCCCCTTGTGTCGAATCAATAAATTTGGCTTAAATACTCTACCCTCGAAAACTGTTGCGATCCCCTATACTTGTGGGTTATCAATGGCGCCGGCGGCCAGGCTAGAGGGCAGCGGCGGGTGGTGGCCGGTGCCGGCACGGGGTAGGCGCGGGCGGAGGTGGTGCGCCGCAGGTGAGCGAGCGGCAGGTGCAGAAGCAGGCGATGCCGGGCGCAGTGCTGGCGGGCGTGGACGGCTGTGGGGGTGCGCGCAGTAGGGTGCCCAAGGCAGCAGGCAAGCCCGGTGGCGTCGGGGCCGGCGTGAACGCGGTCGGCCGGAGGCAGCTACGGGGCGGCTGCGGGCGAAGGCGGCTATGGCATGGGCAGCGGCACACGAGCTGGGGACGTGCGGGCGTGCAGGAGTAGAGGTGGGGCGGCCATGGCTAGCAGCGGTCAGCACGGCCGCGGCAGCAAAAGGCGGTAGCGTCAACAGTGGGAGACACCGGAGGTAGTGGCAGGCAACAGTAGCAGGAGGAGAAGGCGCGGCCATGCGCGTGCGGGTGCTGCAAGAGCTCACGATGGTGCGTGGTTGTGGCGAGCGAGCGAAGCGAGCAGCGGGCATCGGCGGGCGCAGCCACACGTGTGCGGGGCGCTCGGGGGCGTGGCCCGGCGAGGGAGCAGACCTCCGAGCGCTGCCGCAGCAGGACGCGGGCGGCCTGAGGCGTTTAGAGCGCATGTGGAGGAGGTCAGAAATGGCGACTATGAGGACTACCGACGACGGCCGGCCGCGGCGCCCAACGGAAACAAGCCCAGAGGGCACGTGTGGACAAACAGGAAGGGAAGGAGATGCGCAAGCTCACAGGGATCTCGCCGGAGGGCTTGGGAAAGCGAGGCGGTGCCAGGGTCGAGCGAATCGACCGGGAGTGGCCGCCGATGCCAAGGACGGGGAAGAGCTCGGCGAGGCGCATGCAGCGCGCCCCAGCCTCGATGGCTATGCAGGGTTGACGAAGAAGAGGCCCACCAATCCCAAGGACTCGCTCCGAGGACGTGGGGTCGACGGTGGCCACGGCAGGGCGAGTTGCCCGGCGGTGAACGCGCTCGGCGAGGGGAAGGGAAGGAGACCTGGTGGGGAGAGGGAGAGGGGAGTGAGCGGCGAGGTGAGTGGGCGGAGGGTCCGAGGAGGCGCGAACCTGGCGACCTTATCCCGTCGGCGCTGTAGCGGCGCGGGGACAGCGAGCCGGCTCGGTGGGGACGAGCGGGAACGCTCCCGGTCGGTTGAATAGAGGGATGAGGGGGATGACCGGGAGGGGGAGTGGACCGGCCTAGCTGGGCCGGTTCGGCTGGCCAAGCCCAGGGGCAAGGGGGTGCTCTCTCTCTCTCTCTTCTTTTTTAAACAGTTTTATTTTTGCAGTAGCCTTTGCATTTTCTTTTAGCCACAAATGACTTTGCAAAAATATGCCACCGGCCAAAACAAATTCAAAGAAATATTGTGCACTACCACAAAAAGTTTGGAATCTAATTGAAGCTGTTAGAATTTTGCATAAATGGAACATCGATTAATTTGCTGATTTGGCACTGTTTTAAATTGTTATAGTCCATCTTGGCTTGGAGGTGATGTTGTTTTCCTTAACAATTAAATGTTATGGAATTTTGGGTAAAAGATGAACTATTTTGCAGCAACTTTTGTGCAACTCCATATTTCACTTGCAAATTAAATTTGATTTGAAAGTGGAAATTTCAAAGGATATTTGAATCAAAGTTGATCAAGCACTGTTTAGTAAAATGATTAGCTTAATCACAGAGGGTTACTGTAGCATGACATTGGGGGTGTTACATTGTCTTGCTGTCAAAGAGAGATGTTCAGGTCTGGCTAGGTTCCAAAGAAGATATTCTTCTTTGATTTGTTTCTTCTTGTGGAGGAGCCTTAGTTCTAGCTAGTTTCCAAACAAGAGATTCTTCTTTGTATTTGTTTTTCTGTTAGCGCTTTACCCGTGAAACATGGCCTTGGCTCTATCTAGCAAAATATTAATACTCAAAAGGAAATGGAAAAGGTACAACATGGAAGCATCTACGCCATGGCCAGACCAAAAATATGACGGAGATGTGGTTGATGGAAATAACCTGACCTTTCAAAATCACCAATTAACATGCTTACTTTCATTATTTGAGGTGGTGGTATACAACGGCCGCCTAGCAGATTGTTCAAGTCAGGCCAAGTCCTCCTCTTTTTTGTGGTTGGATCTTAAGCACCATCGTCTCTAAATTTGAGTTAGCTAGCCCATGTCGAGGAGATCATTGTTCGGCATTAAGTAGGAGTTTCTTATACTAAGTATCAACGGCTCTAATTTATAGTTAGGTTTAGTCCAGTATTACTAATCATAGGTGTGATTTTATGCAAGTTATGTTGCTGATGGTAGGCGTCACTCTGGATTGCAGAAAACATGATAAGAGCATGGTGATGGATTGTTGCATATATATGCTGCCCACTCTGCCATTTTCTTGATCATGTGTGTAAATTTGAGGCACTGGTTTCATATGTCCTTTATTCTTGTTCCTTTTAATCTCCATATGAGATAGAAGATTCTGGTTGTGCTCTATTAACATGATTGGATTTTGTGTGTGTTCTGCAGAAAACATGGTAAGAGCATGGATGGATTTATGCAAATTCACGTTGTTGATACGGGATCGCGCCGGCCCTCCCTTGTGCTAGCTAGCCATCAGGAGCTCCTGGTGGTGCTCCTGGATGTGCTATACATCACCTCCTCGCCTCCTTGGCCACTTCGGTGCCTGTGGCGTTTGTGCTCATCAGTGGGACAGTGCAAGGCGCAACTCCGATGCAGCGGCGTGGATGTGCGGTGTAGGAAGCGGTTCCTCGCCGGCTGGACGGCATTCAGGCGCAACCCCGGCGCCCATTGAGTACTGCCTCGGCTACAACCTCTCTCGGTGAGCCCCATCTTCCTCCTGCTCTGCTTCGGCTACTGTATGGGACATGGCCAGAGCTATGATGATCATTTATGGCTAATATAGGCATGCCCTCAAGCAACCGAGGCACGTGTGGGTATTAATTTGGATCCCCCTCGTTTCTCTGAGGCATTTTTATCACGTTCTTATTTTAGTGACTCTGTCCTTGGATGGTCATTTCTGATGAGTGATAACCAGGGCAGTTTCTATTGGGGAACGTAGTATTTCAAAACTTTCCTACGATCACGCAAGATCTATCTAGGAGAAGCATATCAACGAGCGGGGAGAGTGTGTCCACCTACCCTCGTAGACCGAAAGCGGAAGCGTTTAGTAATGCGGTTGATGTAGTCGAACGTCTTCGTCATCCAACCGATCAAGTACCAAATGCACGGCAGCTAGTCGATCTGCACACGTTCAGCTCGGTGACGTCCCTCGTACTCTAGATCCAGCTAAGGCCGAGGGAGAGTTTCGTCAACACGACGGCGTGGTAATGGTGATGATCAAGTTATCGACACAGGGCTTCGCCTAAGCACTACGACAATATGACCGAGGTGGAAAATTGTGGAGGCGGGCACCGCACACGGCTAAGAAATCAACTTGTGTGTCTATGGGGTGCCCCCCTCCCCCGTATATAAAGGAGGGGAGGAGGTGGCCGGTCGGCCTCAAGGGGCGCGCCCAAGGGGGGATCCTACTCCTACTAGGAGTAGGTTCCCCCCTTTCCTAGTCCAAGAAGGAGGGGAAGGAAGGAGGAAGGGGAGAGAAGGAAGGAGGGGGGCGCCGCCCCCACCCCTTATCCAATTCGGACTGGGGGGCGCGCGCCACCTCCTGGCCGGCCCTCTCTCCTCTAAGGCCCATGGTGGCCCATTAACTTCCCGGGGGTGTTCTGGTAACCCTCCGGCACTCCGGTTTTATCCGAAACTCTCCGGAACACTTCCGGTGTCCGAACAAAATGGTCCAATATATCAATCTTTATGTCTCGACAATTTCGAGACTCCTCGTCATGTCCGTGATCTCATCTGCGTCTCTGAACAACCTTCGGTACATCAAATCACATATACTCATAATACCAATCGTCATCGAACGTTAAGCGTGGGGACCCTACGGGTTCGAGAACTACGTAGACATGACCGATACACTTCTCCGGTCAATAACCAACAGTGGAACCTGGATGCTCATATTGGTTCCTACATATTCTATGAAGATCTTTATCGGTCAAACCGCACAACAACATACGTTGTTCCCTTTGTCATCGGTATGTTACTTGCCCGAAATTCGATCATCGGTATCATCATACCTAGTTCAATGTTGTTACCGGCAAGTCTCTTTACTCGCTCCGTAGTGCATCATCCCGCAACTAACTCATTAGTCACATTGCTTGCAAGGCTTATGTGATGTGCATTACTGAGAGGGCCCGGAGATACCTCTCCGACAATCGGAGTGACAAATCCTAATCTCGATCTATGCCAACTCAACAAACACCATTGGAGACACCTGTAGAGCATCTTTATAATCACCCAGTTACGTTGTGACGTTTGATAGCACACTAAGTGTTCCTCTGGTATTCGGGAGTTGCATAATCTCATAGTCATAGGAACATGTCCAAGTCATGAAGAAAGCAATGGCAATAAACTAAACGATCATAGTGCTAAGCAAAAGGATGGGTCTTGTCCATTAAATCATTCTCTAATGATGTGATCCCGTTCATCAAATGACAACACATGTCTATGGCTAGGAAACTTAACCATCTTTGATTAACGAGCTAGTCTAGTAGAGGCATACTAGGGACACTCTGTTTGTCTATGTATTCACACATTTACTAAGTTTCCGGTTAATACAAATCTAGCATGAATAATAAACATTTATCATGATATAAGGAAATATAAATAACAACTTTATTATTGCCTCTAGGAAATATTTCCTTCAGTCTCCCACTTGCACTAGAGTCAATAATCTAGATTACATAGTAATGATTCTAACACCCATGGAGTCTTGGTGTTGATCATGTTTTGCTCGTGAGAGAGACTTAGTCAACGGGTCTGCAACATTCAGATCTGTATGTATCTTGCAAATCTCTATGTCTCCCTCCTTGACTTGATCGCGGATAGAATTGAAGCGCCTCTTGATGTGCTTGGTTCGCTTGTGAAATCTGGATTCCTTTGCCAAGGCAATTGCACCAGTATTGTCACAAAAGATTTTCATTGGACCCGATGCACTAGGTATGACACCTAGATCGGATATGAACTCCTTCATCCAGACTCCTTCATTTGTTGCTTCCGAAGCAGCTATGTACTCTGCTTCACAGTTAGATCCCGCCACGACGCTCTGCTTGGAACTGCACCAACTGACAGCTCCACCATTCAATATAAACACGTATACGGTTTGTGACTTAGAGTCATCTGGATCAGTGTCAAAACTTGCATCGACGTAACCATTTACGACGAGCTCTTTGTCACCTCCATAAACGAGAAACATATCATCAGTCCTTCTCAGATATTTCAGGATGTTCTTGACCGTTGTCCAGTGATCCAGTGGTCGGGCATTGAGTCTGACTCAGTTCACATCTTGCAACACAGGCAAGAACCCTTTCTTTGCTTGATCCATTTTGAACTTCTTCAAAACTTTATCAAGGTATGTGCTTTCTGAAAGTCCAATTAAGCGTCTTGATCTATCTATCTCTATAGATCATGATGCCCAATATATAAGCAGCTTCACTGAGGTCTTTCATTGAAAAATTCTTATTCAAGTATCCTTTTATGCCATTCAGAAATTCAGTATCATTTCCGATCAACAATATGTCATCCACATATAATATAAGAAATGCTACAGAGCTCCCACTCAATTTCTTGTAAATACAGGCTTCTCCAAAAGTCTGTATAAAACCATATGCTTTGATCACACTATCAAAGCATATATTCCAACTCCGAGAGGCTTGCACCAGTCCATAAATGGATCGCTGGAGCTTGCACACTTTGTTAGCACCTTTTGGATCGACAAAACCTTCTGGTTGCATCATATACAACTCTTCTTTAAGATATCCATTAAGGAATGCAGTTTTGACATCCATTTGCCAAATTTCATAATCATAAAATGCGGCAATTGCTAACATGATTCGGACGGAATTATGCATCGCTACAGGTGAGAAAGTCTCATCGTAGTCAACTCCTTGAACTTGTCGAAAACCTTCTGCAACAAGTCGAGCATTGTAGACAGTAACATTACTGTCAGCGTCAGTCTTCTTCTTAAAGATCCATTTATTCTCTATGGCTTGCTGGTCATCGGGCAATTCAACCAAAGTCCATACTTTGTTCTCATACATGGATCCCATCTCAGATTTCATGGACTCAAGCCATTTCGCGGAATCTGGGCTCATCATCGCTTCCTCATAGTTCGTAGGTTCGTCATGGTCAAGTAACATGACTTCCAGAACAGGATTACCGTACCACTCTGGTGCGGATCTTACTCTGGTTGACCTACGAGGTTAGGTGGTAACTTGATCAGAAGTTTCATGATCATCATCATTAGCTTCCTCACTAATTGGTGTAGGAATCACTAGAATTGACTTCTGTGATGAACTACTTTCCAATAAGGGAGCAGGTACAATTACCTCATCAAGTTCTACTTTCCTCCCAGTCACTTCTTTCGAGAGAAACTCCTTCTCTAGAAAGGGTCCATTCTTAGCAACGAATATCTTGCCTTCGGATCTGTGATAGAAGGTGTACCCAACAGTTTCCTTTGGGTATCCTATGAAGACACATTTCTCCGATTTAGGTTCGAGCTTATCAGGTTGAAGTTTTTTCACATAAGCATCGCAGCCCCAAACTTTAAGAAACGACAACTTGGGTTTCTTGCCAAACCACAGTTCATATGTCGTCGTCTCAATGGATTTAGATGGTGCCCTATTTAACGTGAATGCAACTATCTCTAAAGCATAAGCCAAAATGATAGTGGTAAATCAGTAAGAGACATCATAGATCGCACCATATCTAATAAAGTACGATTACGCCGTTGGGACACACCATTACGCTGTGGTGGCGTGAGTTGCGAAACTATTCCGCATTGTTTCAAATGAAGACCAAACTCGTAACTCAAATATTCTCCTCCACGATCAGGTCGTAGAAACTTTATTTTCTTGTTACGATGACTTTCCACTTCACTCTGAAATTCTTTGAACTTTTCAAATGTTTCAGACTTATGTTTCATCAAGTAGATATACCCATATCTGCTCAAATCATCTGTGAAGGTTAGAAAATAGCGATACTCGCCGCGAGCATCAACACTCATCGGACCGCATACATCAGTATGTATTCCAACAAGTCTGTTGCTCGCTCCATTGTTCCGGAGAACGGAGCCCTAGTCATCTTGCCCATGAGGCAGGGTTCGCAAGCATCAAGTGATTCCAAAAGCCCATCAGCATGGAGTTTTTTCATGTGCTTTACATCAATATGACCTAAACGGCAGTGCCACAAATAAGTTGCACTATCATTATTAAACTTATACTTTTGGCTTCAATACTATGAATATGTGTATCACTACTATCGAGATTCAATAAAAATAGACCACTCATCAAGGGTGCATGACCATAAAAGATATTACTCATATAAATAGAACAACCATTATTCTCTGATTTAAATGAATAACCGTCTCGCATCAAACAAGATCCAGATATAATGTTCATGCTTAAAGCTGGCACCAAATAACAATTATTCAGGTCTAAAACTAATGCCGAAGGTAGATGTAGAGGTAGCGTGCCGACGGCGATCACATCGACTTTGGAACCATTTCCCACGCGCATCGTCACCTCGTCCTTAGCCAATCTTTGCTTAATCCGTAGCCCCTGTTTCGAGTTGCAAATATGAGCAACAGAACCAGTATCAAATACCCAGGCGCTACTACGAGCATTAGTAAGGTACACATCAATAACATGTGTATCAAATGTACCTTTCACTTTTCCATCCTTCTTATCCGCCAAATACTTGGGGCAGTTCCGCGTCCAGTGACCAGTCCCTTTGCAGTAGAAGCACTCAGTATCAGGCTTAGGTCCAGACTTGGGCTTCTTCAATTGAGCAGCAACTTGCTTGCCATTCTTCTTGAAGTTCCCCTTCTTCCGTTTGCCCTTCTTCTTGAAACTAGTGGTCTTACTGACCATCAACACTTGATGCTCCTTCTTGATTTCTACCTCCGCAGCCTTTAGCATTGCGAAGAGCTCGGGAATTGTCTTATCCATCCCTTGCATATTATAGTTCATCACGAAGCTTTTGTAGCTTGGTGGCAGTGATTGAAGAACTCTGTCAATGACACTATCAACTGGAAGATTAACTCCCAGCTGAGTCAAGTGATTGTTGTACCCAGACATTTTGAGTATATGCTCACTGACAGAACTATTCTCCTCCATTTTGCAGCTGTAGAACTTATTGGAGACTTCATATCTCTCAATCCGGGCATTTTCTTCAAATATTAACTTCAACTCCTGGAACATCTCATATGCTCCATGACGTTCAAAACGTCGTTGAAGTCCCGGTTCTAAGCCGTAAAGCATGGCACACTAAACTATCCAGTAGTCATCAGCTCTGCTCTGCCAGACGTTCATAACATCTGGTGTTGCTCCTGCAGCGGGTTTGGCACCTAGCGGTGCTTCCAGGACATAATTCTTCTGTGCAACAATGAGGATAATCCTGAAGTTACGGACCTAGTCCGTGTAGTTGCTACCATCATCTTTCAACTTAGCTTTCTCTAGGAACGCATTAAAATTCAATGGAAAAGTAGCATGGGCCATTTATCTACAACAACATAGACATGCAAAATACTATCAGGTACTAAGTTCATGATAAATTAAAGTTCAATTAATCATACTAATTAAGAACTCCCACTTAGATAGACATCCCTCTAATCATCTAAGTGATCACGTGATCCATATCAACTAATCCATGTCCGATCATCACGTGAGATGGAGTAGTTTTCAATGGTGAACATCACTATGTTGATCATATCTACTATATGATTCACGCTCGACCTTTTGGTCTCAATGTTCCGAGGCCATATCTGCATATGCTAGGCTCGTCAAGTTTAACCCGAGTATTCTGCGTGTGGAAAACTGGCTTGCACCCGTTGTCTGTGAACGTAGAGCTAATCACACTCAATCATCACGTGGTGTCTCGGCACGACGAACTGTAGCAACGGTGCATACTCAGGGAGAACACTTATACCTTGAAATTTAGTGAGAGATCATCTTATAATGCTACCGCCGTACTAAGCAAAATAAGATGCATAAAGGATAAACATCACATGCAATCAATATAAGTGATATGATATGGCCATCATCATCTTGTGCCTTTGATCTCCATCTCCAAAGCACCGTCATGATCACCATCGTCACCGGCTTGACACCTTGATCTCCATCGAAGCATCGTTGTCGTCTCGCCAACTATTGCTTCTACGACTATCGCTACTGCTTAGTGATAAAGTAAAGCAATTACATGGCGATTGCATTTCATACAATAAAGCGACAACCATATGGCTCCTGCCAGTTGCCGATAACTGTTACAAAACATGATCATCTCATACAACAATTTATATATCATCACGTCTTGACCATATCACATCACAGCAAGCCCTGCAAAAACAAGTTAGACGTCCCCTACTTTGATGTTCCAAGTTTTACGTGGCTGCTACGGGCTTAGCAAAAACCGTTCTTACCTACGCATCAAAAACCAAAACAATTTTTCGTCAAGTGTGTTGTTTTAACCTTCAACAAGGACCGGGCGTCGTCACACTCGATTCAACTAAAGTTGGAGAAACAGACACCCACTAGCCACCTGTGTGCAAAGCACGGCGGTAGAACCAGTCTCACGAACGCGGTCATGTAATGTCGGTCTGGGCCGCTTCATCCAACAATACCACCGAATCAAAGTATAAAATGCTAGTAAGCAGTATGACTATTATCGCCCACAACTCTTTTTGTTCTACTCGTGCATATAACATCCACGCATAAACCTGGCTCTGATACCACTGCTGGGGAACGTAGTATTTCAAAATTTTCCTACGATCACGCAAGACCTATCTAGGAGAAGAATAGCAATGAGCGGGGAGAGTGTGTCCACGTACCCTCGTAGACCGAAAGCGGAAGCGTTTAGTAACGCGGTTGATGTAGTCGAACGTCTTCGCGGTCCAACCGATCAAGTACCAAACGCACGGCACCTCCGTGATCTGCACACGTTTAGCTCGGTGACGTCCCTCAAACTCTAGATCCAGCTGAGGCCGAGGGAGAGTTTCGTCAGCATGATGGCGTGGTGACGGTGATGATGAAGTCACCGACGCAGGGCTTCGCCTAAGCACTACAACAATATGACCGAGGTGAAAAACTGTGGAGGGGGGCACCGCACACGGCTAAGAAATCAAATTGTGTGTCTATGGGGTGCCCCCTCCCCCGTATATAAAGGAGGGGAGGAGGTGGCCGGTCGGCCTCAAGGGGCGCACCCATGGGGGGGAATCCTGCTCCTACTAGGAGTAGGTTCCCCCTTTCCTAGTCCAACAAGGAGGGGAAGGAAGGAGGAAGGGGAGAGAAGGAAGGAGGGGGGCGCCGTCTCCACCCCTTGTCCAATTCGGACTGGGAGGGCGCGCGCCACCTCCTGGCCGGCCCTCTCTCCTCTAAGGCCCATGGTGGCCCATTAACTTCCCGGGGGGGTTCCGGTAACCCTCCGGCACTCCGGTTTTATCCGAAACTCTCCGGAACACTTTCGGTGTCCGAACAACATGGTCCAATATATCAATCTTTATGTCTCGACCATTTTGAGACTCCTCGTCATGTCCGTGATCTCATCCGGGACTCCGAACAACCATCGGTACATCAAATCACATAACTCATAATACCAATCGTCATCGAACTTTAAGCGTGCAGACCCTACGGGTTCGAGAACTATGTAGACATGACCGAGACACTTCTCCGGTCAATAACCAACAGCGGAACCTGGATGCTCATATTGGTTCCTACATATTCTACGAAGATCTTTATCGGTCAAACCGCACAACAACATACGTTGTTCCTTTTGTCTTCAGTATGTTACTTGCCCGAGATTTGATCGTGGGTATCATCATACCTAGTTCAATCTCATTACCGGCAAGTCTCTTTGCTCGTTCGTAGTGCAAAATCCCGCAACTAACTCATTAGTCACATTGCTTGCAAGGCTTATAGTGATGTGCATTATCGAGAGGGCCCAGAGATACCTCTCCGACAATCGGAGTGACAAATCCTAATCTCGATCTATGCCAACTCAACAAACACCATCAGAGACACCTGTAGAGCATCTTTATAATCACCCAGTTACGTTGTGACGTTTGATAGCACACTAGGTGTTCCTCCGGTATTCGGGAGTTGCATAATCTCATAGTCATAGGAACATGTATAAGTCATGAAGAAAGCAATAGCAATAAACTAAACAATCATAGTGCTAAGCTAAAGGATGGGTCTTGTCCATTAAATCATTCTCTAATGATGTGATCCCATTCATCAAATGACAACACATGTCTATGGCTAGGAAACTTAACCATCTTTGATTAACGTGCTAGTCTAGTAGAGGCATACTAGGGACACTCTGTTTGTCTATGTATTCACACATGTTCTAAGTTTCCAGTTAATACAATTCTAGCATGAATAATAAACATTTATCATGATATAAGGAAATATAAATAACAACTTTATTATTGCCTCTAGGGCATATTTCCTTGAGTCTCCCACTTGCACTAGAGTCAATAATCAAGATTACATAGTAATGATTCTAACACCCATGGAGTCTTGGTGTTGATCATGTTTTGCTCGTGAGAGAGACTTAGTCAACGGGTCTGCAACATTTAGATCCGTATGTATCTTGCAAATCTCTATGTCTCCCTCCTTGACTTGATCGCGGATTGAATTGAAGCGTCTCTTGATGTGCTTGGTTCGCTTGTGAAATCTGGACTCCTTTGCCAAGGCAATTGCACCAGTATTGTCACAAAAGATTTTCATTGGACCCGATGCACTAGGTATGACACCTAGATCGGATATGAACTCCTTCATCCAGACTCCTTCATTTGCTGCTTGCGAAGCAGCTATGTACTCCGCTTCACACGTAGATCCCGCCACGTTGCTCTGCTTGGAACTGCACCAACTGACAGCTCCACCATTCAATATAAACATGTATACGGTTTGTGACTTAGAGTCATCTGGGTCAGTGTCAAAGCTTGCATTGACGTAACCATTTATGACGAGCTCTTTGTCACCTCCATAAACGAGAAACATATCCTTAGTCCTTCTCGGGTATTTCATGACCGCTGTCCAGTGATCCACTCCTAGATTACTTTGGTACCTCCCTGCTAAACTAATAGCAAGGCACACATCAGGTCTGGTACACACCATTGCTTACATGATAGAACCTATGGCTGAAGCATAGGGAATGACCTTTATTTTCTCTCTATCTTCTGCAATGGTCGGGCATTAAGTCTGACTCAACTTCACATCTTGCAACACAGGCAAGAACCCTTTCTTTGCTTCATCCATTTTGAACTTCTTCAAAACTTTATCAAGGTATGTGCTTTGTGAAAGTCCAGTTAAGCGTCTTGATCTATCTCTATAGATCTTCATGCCCAATATATAAGCAGCTTCACCGAGGTCTTTCATTGAAAAATTCTTATTCAAGTATCCTTTTATGCCATTCAGAAATTCAGTATCATTTCTGATCAACAATATGTCATCCAGATATAATATCAGATATGCTATAGAGCTCCCACTCACTTTTTTGTAAATACAGGCTTCTCCAAAAGTCTATATAAAACCATATGCTTTGATCACACTATAAGAGTGTATATTCCAACTCCGAGAGGCTTGCACCAGTCCATAAATGGATCGCTGGAGCTTGCACACTTTGTTAGCACCTTTTGGATCGACAAAACCTTCTGGTTGCATCATAGACAACTCTTCTTTAAGATACCACTAAGGAATGCAGTTTTGACATCCATTTGCCAAATTTCATAATCAAAAAATGCGGCAATTGCTAACATGATTCGGATGGACTTAAGCATCGCTATAGGTGAGAAAGTCTCATCGTAGTCAACTCCTTGAACTTGTTAAAAACCTTTCGCAACAAGTCGAGCTTTGTAGACAGTAACATTACCGTCAGCGTCAGTCTTCTTCTTAAAGATCCATTTATTCTCTATGGCTTGCCGATCATCGGGCAAGTCAACCAAAGTCCATACTTTGTTCTCATACATGGATCCCATCTCATATTTCATGGCCTCAAGCCATTTCACGGAATCTGGGCTCATCATCGCTTCCTCATAGTTCGTAGGTTTGTCATGGTCAAGTAACATGACTTCCAGAACAGGATTACCGTACCACTCTGTTGCGGATCTTACTCTGGTTGACCTACGAGGTTAGGTGGTAACTTGATCAGAAGTTTCATGATCATCATCATTAGCTTCCTCACTAATTGGTGTAGGAATCACTGGAACTAACTTCTGTGATGAACTACTTTCCAATAAGGGAGCAAGTACAATTACCTCATCAAGTTCTACTTTCCTCCCACTCACTTCTTTCGAGAGAAACTCCTTCTCTAGAAAGGATCCATTCTTACCAACGAATATCTTGCCTTCGGATCTGTGATAGAAGGTGTACCCAACAGTTTCCTTTGGGTATCCTATGAAGACACATTTCTCCGATTTAGGTTCGAGCTTATCAGGTCGAAGCTTTTTCACATAAGCATCGCAGCCCCAAACTTTAAGAAACAACAACTTGGATTTCTTGCCAAACCACAGTTCATATGGCGTCGTCTCAATGGATTTAGATGGTGCCCTATTTAACGTGAATGCAGTTGTCTCTAAAGCATAACCCCAAAACGTTAGCGGTAATGAGTAAGAGACATCATAGATCGCACCATATCTAATAAATTCCGATTACGACGTTGGGACACACCATTACGCTGTGGTGTTCTGGGTGGCGTGAGTTGCGAAACTATTCCGCATTGTTTCAAATGAAGACCAAACTCGTAACTCAAATATTCTCCTCCACGATCAGGTCGTAGAAACTTTATTTTCTTGTTACGATGATTTTCCACTTCACTCTGAAATTCTTTGAAATTTTCAAATGTTTCAGACTTATGTTTCATCAAGTAGATATACCCATATCTGCTCAAATCATCTGTGAAGGTTAGAAAATAACGATACCCGCCGCGAGCATCAACACTCATCGGACCGCATACATCAGTATGTATTATTTCTAACAAGTCTGCTGCTCGCTCCATTGTTCCGAAGAACGGAGTCTTAGTCATCTTGCCCATGAGGCTTGGTTCGCACGCATCAAGTGATTCATAATCAAGTGATTCCAAAATCCCATCAGCATGGGGTTTCTTCATGCGCTTTACACCAATATGACCTAAACGGTAGTGCCACAAAAAAGTTGCACTATCATTATTAAACTTATATCTTTTGGCTTCAATACTATGAATATGTGTATCACTACTATCGAGATTCAATAAAAATAGACCACTCATCAAGGGTGCATGACCATAAAAGATGTTACTCATATAAATAGAACAACCATTATTCTCTGATTTAAATGAATAATCGTCTCGCATCAAACAAGATCCAGATATAATGTTCATGCTTAACGCTGGCACCAAATAACAATTATTCAGGTCTAAAACTAATCCCGAAGGTAGATGTAGAGGTAGCGTGCCGACGGCGATCACATCGACTTTGGAACCATTTCCCACGCGCATCGTCACCTCGTCCTTAGCCAATCTTCGCTTAATCCGTAGCCCCTGTTTCGAGTTGCAAATATGAGCAACAGAACCAGTATCAAATACCCAGGCGCTACTACGAGCATTAGTAAGGTACACATCAATAACATGTATATCAAATATACCTTTCACTTTGCCATCCTTCTTATCCGGCAAGTACTTGGGGCAGTTCCGCTTCCAGTGACCAGTCCCGTTGCAGTAGAAGCACTCAGTCTCAGGCTTAGGTCCAGACTTGGGCTTCTTCACTTGAGCAGCAACTTGCTTGCCATTCTTCTCGAAGTTCCCCTTCTTCCCTTTGCCCTTCTTCTTGAAACTAGTGGTCTTATTGACCATCAACACTTGATGCTCCTTCTTGATTTCTACCTCCGCATCCTTTAGCATTGCGAAGAGCTCGGGAATTGTCTTATCCATCCCTTGCATATTATAGTTCATCACGAAGCTTTTGTAGCTTGGTGGAAGTGATTGAAGAACTCTGTCAATGACACTATCAACTGGAAGATTAACTCCCAGCTGAGTCAAGTGATTGTTGTACCTAGACATTTTGAGTATATGCTCACTGACAGAACTATTCTCCTCCATTTTGCAGCTGTAGAACTTATTGGAGACTTCATATCTCTCAATCCGGGCATTTTCTTCAAATGTTAACTTCAACTCCTGGAACATCTCATATGCTCCATGACGTTCAAAACGTTGTTGAAGTCTCGGTTCTAAGCCGTAAAGCATGGCACACTGAACTATCGAGTAGTCATCAGCTTTGCTCTGCCAGACGTTCATAACATCTGGTGTTGCTCCTGCAGCGGGTTTGGCACCTAGTGGTGATTCCAGGACGTAATTATTCTGTGCAGCAATGAGGATAATCCTCAAGTTACGGACCCAGTCCGTGTAGTTGCTACCATCATCTTTCAATTTAGCTTTCTCTAGGAACGCATTAAAATTCAATGGAATAGTAGCACGGGCCATTTATCTACAACAACATAGACATGGAAAATACTATCAGGTACTAAGTTCATGATAAATTAAAGTTCAATTAATCATACTACTTAAGAACTCCCACTTAGATAGACATCCCTCTAATCATATAAGTGATCACGTGATCCATATCAACTAATCCATGTCCGATCATCACATGAGATGGAGTAGTTTTCAATGGTGAACATCACTATGTTGATCATATCTACTATATGATTCATGCTCGACCTTTTGGTCTCAGTGTTCCGAGGCCATATCTGCATATGCTAGTCTCGTCAAGTTTAACCCGAGTATTCTGCGTGTGCAAAACTGGCTTGTACCCGTTGTATGTGAACGTAGAGCTAATCACACTCAATCATCGTGTGGTGTCTCGGCACGACGAACTGTAGCAACGGTGCATACTCAGGGATAACACTTATAATGCTACCGCCGTACTAAGCAAAATAAGATGCATAAAGGATAAACATCACATGCAATCAATATAAGTGATATGATATGGCCATCATCATCTTATGCCTTTGATCTCCATCTCCAAAGCACCGTCATGATCACCATCGTCACCGGCTTGATACCTTGATCTCCATCGAGGCATCGTTGTCGTCTCGCCAACTATTGCTTCTATGACTATCGCTACTGCTTAGTGATAAAGTAAATCAATTACATGGCGAATGCATTTCATACAATAAAGCGACAACCATATGGCTCCTGCCAGTTGCCGATAACTGTTACAAAACATGATCATCTCATACAACAATTTATATATCATCACGTCTTGACCATATCACATCACAGCAAGCCCTGCAAAAACAAGTTAGACGTCCTCTACTTTGATGTTCCAAGTTTTACGTGGCTGCTACGGGCTTAGCAAGAACTTTTCTTACCTACGCATAAAAAACCACAACAATTTTTTGTCAAGTGTGTTGTTTTAACCTTCAACAAGGACCGGGCGTAGTCACACTCGATTCAACTAAAGTTGGAGAAACAGACACCCACTAGCCACCTGTGTGCAAAGCACGGCGGTAGAACCAGTCTCATGAACGCGGTCATGTAATGTCGGTCTGGGCCGCTTCATCCAACAATACCGCCGAATCAAAGTATAAAATGCTAGTAAGCAGTATGACTATATCGCCCACGACTCTTTTTGTTCTACTCGTGCATATAACATCTAAACCTGGCTCTGATACCACTGTTGGGGAACGTAGTATTTCAGAATTTTCCTACGATCACGCAAGATCTATCTAGGAGAAGCATAGCAATGAGCGGGGAGAGTGTGTCCACGTACCCTCGTAGACCGAAAGCAGATGCATTTAGTAACGCGGTTGATGTAGTCGAACGTCTTCGCGATCCAACCGATCAAGTACCAAACGCACGGCACCTCCGTGATCTACACACGTTCAGCTCGGTGACGTCCCTCAAACTCTAGATCCAGCTGAGGCCGAGGTAGAGTTTCGTCAGCATGATGGCGCGGTGACGGTGATGATGAAGTTACTGATGCAGGGCTTCGCCTAAGCACTACAACAATATGACCGAGATGGAAAACTGTGGAGGGGGGCACCGCACACGGCTAAGAAATCAACTTGTGTGTCTATGGGGTGCCCCCCTCCCCCGTATATAAAGGAGGGGAGTAGGGGGCCAGCCAGCCTCAAGGGGCGCGCCCAGGGGGGAATCCTACTCCTACTAGGAGTAGGTTCCCCCCTTTCCTAGTCCAACAAGGAGGGGAAGGAAGGAGGAAGGGGAGAGAAGGAAGGAGGGGGGCGCCGCCCCCACCCCTTGTCCAGTTCGGACTGGGGGGGCGCGCCACCTCCTGGCCGGCCCTCTCTCCTCTAAGGCCCATGGTGGCCCATTAACTTCCCGGGGGGGTTCCGGTAACCCTCCAGCACTCCGGTTTTATCCGAAACTCTCCGAGACACTTCCGGTGTCCGAACAACATGGTCCAATATATCAATCTTTATGTCTCGACCATTTCGAGACTCCTCGTCATGTCCGTGATCTCATCCGGGACTCCGAACAACCTTTGGTACATCAAATCACATAAACTCATAATACCAATCGTCATCGAACGTTAAGCGTGCGGACCCTATGGGTTCGAGAACTATGTAGACATGACCGAGACACTTCTCCGGTCAATAACCAACAACGGAACCTGGATGCTCATATTGGTTCCGACATATTCTATGAAGATCTTTATCGGTCAAACCGCACAACAACATACGTTGTTCCCTTTGTCATCGGTATGTTACTTGCCCGAGATTTGATCGTCGGTATCATCATACCTAGTTCAATCTCGTTACCGGCAAGTCTCTTTACTCGTTTCATAGTGCATCATCCCGCAACTAACTCATTAGTCACATTGCTTGCAAGGCTTATAGTGATGTGCATTACCGAGAGGGCCCAGAGATACCTCTCCGACAATCAGAGTGACAAATCCTGATGAGGACATCAATACCATTATTACACCCACAACCCCTGCTGCTATACATACTGGACCAATTACTAGAGCTCGCGCACGCCAATTAAATTACCAGGTACTTTCGTTTCTTGGTAATGATTCTAATGTTCATGAGAATATGATGCTGCCTAAATTGGATACATTTGTTATGCTTACAAATGAAGGGCCTAGCTTTGAGAAGGATGAACATTGGAGCAAGAACAAGCATGGAGATGATGGCATGCGCATGGGGAACAAGAACGGAGTTACAGGTGATGATTTCAGGACGTTGAAGCCACCATAATGCGTGCATGAAGCCTTGGATGAAATATACAAGATGCTACTTCATAACTTTTGTCCAGAGGCTATTCTAGGTGCTACGTCACCTTATTATTGGGCCAAGCCCATGTAATTTTGAAATACTTGAGTATAGGCTATTTTTAGAGTCCGTATGTGAGGGGAAACAAGAGATCGGGTTGGTTTCGGACCCCTTCCCCAAGGGCCATGAAATTCCCCCCTCTTCCTCCATATATACAGCCCTTAGGGCGTCGTTTAGACTTTGGGTTTTGTTTAGATTAAAAGTTCTCCATAGCTGCAACTTCGCGTACTTCGTTTGTGTTCAACGACCAGACAAAGCCGTCACAGAACCCCACCTTGATCAATAAAGCTTTCATCTTATATTCGCAATATCCAGATTGCAATCTCAGTTTCTTGCTTGTTCTTCGTTTACTCGCAGGAAACAGACCCTCGTGGTCAGGTTGATCGTGCTCCGGCGTGGTCAATAACCTCTCGGAGTTGGTTTAGCGATTGCTAAGGCGCGACATCATCGCACGTTCGTAGTCGGGTCGTCAAAGTCGACTTCCACCAAAGCGATATCCATCATCTCATCGAAAGACGGGACACCTTTGCCTCTATCAAATCCTAATCTCGATCTATGCCAACTCAACAAACACCATCGGAGACACCCGTAGAGCATCTTTATAATCACCCAGTTACGTTGTGATGTTTGATAGCACACTAAGTGTTCCTCCGGTATTCGGAAGTTGCATAATCTCATAGTCATAGGAACATGTATAAGTCATGAAGAAAGCAAAAGCAATAAACTAAACGATCATAGTGCTAAGCTAACGGATGGGTCTTGTCCATTACATCATTCTCTAATGATGTGGTCCCGTTCATCAAATGACAACACATGTCTATGGCTAGGAAACTTAACCATCTTTGATTAACGAGCTAGTCTAGTAGAGGCATACTAGGGACACTCTGTTTGTCTATGTATTCACACATGTAGTAAGTTTCCGGTTAATACAATTCTAGCATGAATAATAAACATTTATCATGATATAAGGAAATATAAATAACAACTTTATTATTGCCTCTAGGGCATATTTCCTTCAGTTTCACCCTCGTAAGAACATATTGATCTAGTGATCCAGAAACAAGAACTGCAACAGCTTCTGTGTGTTCTCAGCGTTTTGGCACATCCAGCTATCCATTCTGGTTCCTTGATGTAATTCTGGCCGTCGGATTGAGCGTCTGGAAGGCCTGAGCCGTCGGATTGAACCCGTGCTCCTGTACCAATGAATAGTTACTCCCTCGGTGAAATATCTCGTGCCACCGCATGTAATTCACATGCCCCACCGATTGGAAGCCATTCTTGCTAGGGCGATGATGATTAACCATGGCTGGAATAAGTGTGCCTTTGAGCAGTCGAGGCACCTGTGGGCATCAAGTTGGATCCTCCCTCTTGTCTCTAGAATTCTTTTTGATCCTATGATACTTATTGTTCTGTCCTTGGATGGTCATTCTTGTTGAGTGATTACCAGGGCAGCTCCACTGTATAAACAGATTGATCTGGTGATAAGAGATGACGGGGGTAGGTTATATGATCAAGGAAAGGCGAATCTGAGCCCTCTATGCAATGAACCTTGAGCCCTTTTTATTCGTATTTAAACGTGTTGCCTATTTATGCTCCAGTGTTCATAGTCGTCTTATGTAAAGATTTCTTCTCTCTCATACCTTTATTGCATATAAGTTTTTCTTGATCTTTTATTGTTTGTTGTTGGTCCTTGATTTAATCTGGTTAAGAGTAAGTTGCACTTTGTTATACTAGAAAGACTCGCTCCCAGCAAGTTATCGGCTCGAGGCACTTATGGGTATCAAGTTGGATCTTCCCTCTTTGTCTCTAAAATCCTTTTTCATCACGTGATGTTTGTTTTGTCCTTGGATGGTCATTCTTGTTGAGTGATAACCAGGGCAGCTCCACTTTATAAACAATTTTTTGACTGTTGTGATTAAGTTGCTCGCTTAATCCGAGTCATTAAGCGGACATTTCCTTTTGTTTTCTTTAGTTTGTTCTAAAGCTTTCCCCAATTCTGTCTGTCACCACTGCATTTTTTGGATCATGCACCAGACTAAATGTAGGTGAACTTTGAAGGATGTGTGTTTTGTTGGCTTTGTAACTTATTTCCTTGCTAAGTAAGCGCTTGGTTTTTTTTGCTACCTTCTGGACAATGGGCGGGCAGGTGGCAGCGGAGCGGAGGATGACGGCCACGCTGTCGTTACTCTCCCATCAGGCTCGCCCTTCGCCATCGCCGGTAGTGTAGGACGCCGCTCGTGTCGGTGCTCCATGGGATTTGGTAGGAGGAGGAGGAGCGTGGCCGAAAGACGGCGGCCAGTCCGACCATGCCCTCACTTCACCCCCTTCTCCCTTTTGATTTTGGATTTGATCTGGATGCCGTCGTCGCCGTGGTTGCCTTGCCGTCGTGGCTCAGGTGCCCATTGTGATACTCAAAACCTGGTAAATAATATCTTATCACTGAATGTTTGACATGACCCCATTATCTACATAAGTAAATTCTAGCAGAGAAGCCATATTGTAGATTGAAGAGTTTCAGGTTGACAAGGTAATAATATTGTCAGTATGTTCATGTTTATGGTTAGACTTAGATCATGGTATTTCTCAGATCAATATATTATGGTCATATGACAGTCACAAACTGATTTAAACGGGGCATTAATATGCAATAAGAATAGCCTATTACCTGGTTGAGATGTACAATATGAAAAGTATCCATTATAATTAAGGGTTTAGAATCTGCTATTCCTTGGTTTGTTGTGGATCCATGATGTTTTAGTGACTATAACTGGTTCATATAGACGGCCACCTGTAGTTGCCATTGTGGTTGGTGGGGAACTTAATAATAGCTACTCCCTCCATTTTTATATACAAGGCCACTATGGAATATACATTTTGCATCTATACAAGGTCACCAACAGTAATTGAGGCAAAATTAATGATATTTTCTCGTACTAACAACCTGTTTAATACTTGTATGCATGCAGTTATAGTGACAGTCAGCTACTTCCTCCACTCAGTTTCTTTGCATGCATGAGGAGTATTAATGATCCCAGTAAACAAGAATAAAAGTTGACTTGTAAAGCAGACATTAAATTTTACATTGGTACCTGTAATCTGACTTTGTGGCCTTGTATACAAAAATGGAGGAAGTACATTTCAGTTCTCTATTTGCTTTGACGTAAATAGTAAGAGAGGGTTCTGAACCAAAGGATATGGTAATGACTAAATATGTCTTGTTTGCCATACTTTTGGTATATATATGTTGCCTTGCCCTTTGGCAATTCTGAGCAATCACTTTAATTCCCTTTGGATATGGAGCATCACTGGATGTGGAGCTGCGCCGGAGCGGCGGATCTGCTGCGGCGCCATCGTCCTCACATCGTCATCATCCTCAAGACTGCACGCATGGTAGGGCCTCTCTTCTATAAACTCAGTACTTGCAGTATCTCGGAGCATCTTGGAGTAGCTTCTTGGAGACTTGCGGTATCATCTTGGAGTAGTTAGAGTACTCCAAAAAGACAGTGGTTAGTGGAGGAAGAGAGTTTCTTCAACATACTCCATCTGAAGATTTAAGTGCAGTACTCCTTGCAGTAATTATTACAGTGTTGCTATAGTTTTGTTAAGTACAGTACTCCTTGCAGTAAATATTCATTGAAGGTGTTAATTTTGCACATGAAGCTACTGTTAATGGATTAGCTGATCTGGTGTACTAACAGAGAAGGTGTATGGTTAATTACAATATTCAGAGCACTGTTAATTTTGGACTAGCTTGTTTCTGTTAATGGAGTAGTTATTCAAAAAAGGTGATCTGGTGCAGTAGCTTGATCTGGTGCAGAAGTTTAATCTGATGTAGTGATTTTTCAGAGCAGTAGTTGATCTTGTGTAGTAGTTATTCAAAAACTTGATCTGGGGCAGCTTCTCTTCTCTTTCTCTTCTCTTTCTCTTCTCTTCTCTTCTCTTCTTAACAGTGGCAGTGCAGCTCTAGAGGAGTACTCCATTAACGGTAGCAGTACAACTTCTCTTCTTTTCTCTGCTTACAAGAGGAGTATTCCAGTAATTTGTGTAGTTGAGCTAGCTCTTCTCTTCTCTGAATACAGTTGTCGAGGTACAAAAATTTGGGAGTACAGTATGCTGGAGTAATATGCTGGGAGTACAAAGAATTTTGGCCTAATAAATGGAGTACTCTCTTCCCTGGAGCTATAGAGTACTCTAGCAGTAGTTGTTGAGGAGTACAAAGAATTTCAGTAAAGGTTCT
Source organism: Triticum aestivum (assembly GCF_018294505.1). Lineage (NCBI taxonomy): Eukaryota > Viridiplantae > Streptophyta > Magnoliopsida > Poales > Poaceae > Triticum > Triticum aestivum. The sequence continues at coordinate 274,950,814 of NC_057811.1, forward strand.
CTTCTCTTCTCCTCTAGAGCTTCTCTTATCTTCATTTCTTTGTTGGAGTAGCTGTTGAGCACTAGCAGTAATTAAAATTTCTCTTCTCTTCTCATCCTGCTTCATTTAAACTCTCTCTCTCTCTCTCTCTCTCTCTGTGTGTGTGTGTGTGTGCTGTCTTTAGTACACACCCTCTTTGGTACACATTTTCCTTTAACTAAAATTAACTGCAACCTTTTCAGTTAACTCAAACATTCATTCTCTTCTTTGAACTGTTTGTTATGTAAAACTGCTGCTGATGAACTGTTGCTGCTATGTCAAACTGTTGTTGTTGTCTGCTGCTACTACTGCATTACTGTTTCTACTGATGTACTCAATTACTATTGTTGGAGTATGTCAAATTGTTGCTGCTATGAAACAGTTTGAGTCAAATTGCTGCTACAGCTGTTGCTACTCAATTACTGCTTCTGGTCTTCTCAATTACTCAAGTGATCAATTGATTTGCAGGAGAAGGAGCAGCAGCCATGGAGTACTCCAGGAGTGGATCATGCCTAAAGGGACCACGCCCAGGAGATGGTCGTGGATCAAACTGCTGCACCCCGGGGCTGGTGCTTGTGATGAGCGACGAGGAGAAGCAGGGACCTGGGAGCGCATGGATGATGGATGCGCGAAGGATGAGCGCCTGGGACCTAGATGATGGATTCGCCTGGGGTCTGCGAGCGACGGAGGATGGACGCCTGGGCAACGAGGAGAAGCGATTTGAAATCCTGGGAGCAAAGGAGGAAGACGACGATGGGGATAGCGATTTAAAACAGGGGTAGCAATGTAAATTCCTTCATTTCAAAACAGGGCCTCAGAATGTTTTCTTCAACGACATATATTTCAAAACGGTGGGAGCAGTTTCATGGCGATATTGAGCACCATTGTGTCTCGCTCCCATCACAATTGAATATTTCTCCATTGTATTGTTACCGTATATGAATACACATGATAAACCTGGATTACTATCGATACTTCAAAGCGTTTGGACTGGCACCCTCGCGCCAATGCGCGATCCCAATTTAGTAAATATGATCATACAAGTACTGCACATGTTTCTATTGCTTTTGTGCGCATAGATCTGTTTAGCTAAGAAAAAAAAGTACCCTAAAAACTTTTAAGTTCAGGACAGTCACATAGTACACTAGGGGCAAAATGGTCTATTTACCTCACACTGAACACCGTAAGTGACAAAAATAGACTGGAATGTCAAAGTTTGAGTGTCAAATTAGGAAGAAAAAATTGTTTTGGGCCAAAGAGAGGGATTTTAAGAAAAGACCAAATAAATTGTGAGGCCCTTAAGAGCTGTCATGAACGTCCCACAAACACAAATTCCATACCAAAAATCTCGACACCATGTGACGATTATCATGTGCCCAAACAGTGATGAGAAAATAAACAGATGACTCTTGTTACAACTCTTGCCGCACATGAGTAACAAAAATAATAAGGCTAGTTAATACTCCCTCCGTTCTTAAATATTTGTCTTTCTAGTCATTTCAAATGGGCACAACATACGGATGTATGTAGACATATTTTAGAGTGTAGATTCACTCATCTTGCTCCATATGTAGTCATTTGTTGAAATCTCTAGAAAAACAAATATTTGGGAACGGAGGGAGTATATTAAGTAGACTCGAATTGTGAAGCGTCTTCATAACATGTGAGGCCATACATTAATTTGCAGGCGCAGCTCCTGTAGCCTCTGATCTGCATTTGCAAAACCAATCTTTCATCCATTAGAGATTATCCCAGATACAGCACCAACAAAATACTGGCACAAAAATAGAAGACCGTCATAAGATGCTAACGATGCTTGCTATTCGAATAAGCTGCAACAAGATCTCAAACGGAAGAAAATAACATCACCGTCACCTTATAACATACTCCCTCCGAGCTTACACAAAATTAGTAAGCTATGAAGGCCATCTCCAATGGACGTACGCTAATTTAGATGCACTCGCACTTACAATGCTAAGCACGTTATCATAGGCAAACTGCTGGTGTGGCAGCCACAACGTTGGGATGAAAAAAAATCCCTATGACTAATTAAATACATATATAGAACCCAATGCATAAAATACACAAGAAACACACAGGCGCCAGGCGCAAAATTGAACACCAGGCTTAGGGTGGAAATAAATTCTACACTAGCAAAACTACGGGGATTATTTCCCCTAGCAACAATCTTAAGCATCCCATTGGAGATGGCCGAAGTGATCAGAAGAGACGTGAGCACATTTGTCCATTCACAGCCTAGGACGTTCACACAAAGATTTAAATCGCGGGCGAAATCTGCGCTATCACGTTTCTCAAACTGCCCCGCGATTTGCATGGCTCGGTAAAACACCGGAGATCGCGACGCTATCGCGGGCGATTGTGCCATTCCTTCCTTAACCGTCGCGGCAAAAATCTCAGCCGCAATTCTCCTTCACCCGCGATTTTAATCTATGCGTTCATACATCCCAATCCCACAAAACAAGAAAATTATACTGATAAAGCTCAACATAACCAAGAAACCAGGCTCAACATAACCAACAAACTAACAAGGTATTGCGATGTAAACAACTTTACACTATACAGTAGCATATCAAAGATTAATCTTCTCTTTTTTCTCAAAAAAATAAATAAATAATCATAACCCCTGCCAACAGGACTGTTGTTGAATTATAGTTCAGACAAGATTGGTATATACTCCCTCCGTTCCTAAATACTTGTCTTTCTAGGCATTTCAAATGACTATCACATACGGATGTATGTAGACATATTTTAGAGTGTAGATTCACTCATTTTACTCCGTATGTAGTCATTTGTTGAAATGCCTAGAAAGACAAGTATTTAGGAACGGAGGGAGTATATCTGAGGTGACAAGCTTAACATCGCTTGAAAATTATTTCTAGTGAGTTATCATAGTATAGCCATAAGCCTATACTATTGGACAAAACAAGCATGCTGGACTGGCCAGATCTTGTCACAAGTTATCTTTACCATCACATCCCCTAATATACACAGTTGTCATAAATGTTAACTACAATGATCAAAACAGTGGATGCGATCATTTAACCAATGACCACTGCATTGACAGGTGTTCAAATTGACCATGTCATCTCTATTTATACGTACTAAATAAAAGCACACGAAATAGCAGTCACCTCCAACAAGCGACCAAAGGAGGGTTAGGTGGATTGTGTAATTGGTTGACTGGAATAGCAAGGAAGTCTCCTGGAGAGGCAAACAAACACATCGCTCGAATAATTCTGAAGATAACAAGCCAGACAATGACATAGCTAGCATAAGTCCGTTTAGAACAAGGATACAGGGTACATGCCCAGTAGTGACAGCTAGTTGCAAGAACTGTGTCAGTGCACTGCAAGAACATGCTGGAGAAAATAACTGTACACATTGATTTTGTACAGTTTCGTAACCATGATTTTCTTAGCAACAGAACTCAAAAGTGTTATTCTGGTCCACAATGATGCCATGCATGCTGCCCGAGCATTGGAGTGGTATATTTTGAACTGCAAAAACGCCTTATATATTGGGACAGAGGTATCTAGACACTTCCAAGTCCTGAGAAATGCAAGTTTGGCCTAAATTGGGTACATTTGTTTTCCCTCTTTTTTGCGTATTGGGTGTATTTGTTCTAACAAAACACAGCCAGCATATGCTGCTAGAATTAAGGATACCAATCATTATTCCATTTAAACTATAGAGGGTATATGCCCTGTAGTGACAGCTAGTTGCAAGAACCATGCCAGTGCACTGTACTCCAGGAGAAGAGTACATGTTGGAGAAATAACTGTAGACAATGATCTTGAAAAAGTTTCATCAGCAAGATTGTCTTAGCAACAAAAACCACAAGCATTATTCTGACCCACTATTCGTGCCATGCATGCTGTCCGGGAATTGGAATGGTCGTATATGGCACCTTTAATGATACTACCTAGACATTTCCTTGAGATATGAAGTTTAGTTGAAAATGGGTAACTTTATTATGGCATATTTATACTGAAGGGCCAGTATATAATTGAAGAATTTCCACAGCTTTTCACAGTTGGTTTGGTTCCATGATACTATAACTGAATTGGCAGATGCCAACACCTACAACTCTTAAGCTCAAACAACACAGGGTTGCTAAAAAATAGAATGCTAAATATTATTAGATAGCCTTCTGTCTTGTTATCAAATTGGCGATGCCAAATGATACTTATTTGTCTTTGGCAAGAGGCTGAATTTCAAAGGCCCATGCGTTAATCATGATTCAATGATTTGGACTTACTGTTAAAAATATCTGCCAATTAATCCCTGCTCGGTTGGTCACCAAGATTAACAGATTTATCAGCCGAAGAATTGGCCGATTCGCCTACTAATCCCCTACTCTCCAGCTTACCAAGAAGTTACCAGTTAATGATTTCCTGAACATTATTTTTTTTCAGTAGTTTATATATGGAGGGATCAATCAATGACAAAAGGTGTGTATGTTAGTGCAGCAAAAGCAAATGAAAACAGGGACACTTCTAGTTCAACCAATGCTACCATAGAAGCATATTTTAACTACAAAATAAATTTGCATCACATGATCACAACATAGATTTCAGACTGATTATACACAATTGTGTCACAACATGTGTCAAGCTAAAGACATGCAGAAGAAAAACATCTGCAATTTGTGATTTAGGCCAAGGGAAGAAAAACATCTGCAATTTTGTGATTTAGGCCAAGGAACTATTTCTGGGCAGGGATATAGGAAGGTACTGATACTCTGTACCACAGCATTACTCTAAACATTTCTCATTTTAAGGAAAAAAAATCAACCTATCATGATGTTCAAATGAACCACGCACATCATGTTGCTATCATGGGCACCTTACAAGCTGATGAATAGGCAGCAAATAGCAGCATTTGTTTTTTTAGCGTACACCTCTAGAAAATAAAGTGCAATAACAGGACCAATCAATTCAGGAATAAAACATAAAATTCCCATAACAAAAAACTAAACACTAGAACATGACATGATCAACCATGGAAAGGCAATTTAATCAATGTTTAGAGGGATGAGATCAGTTATCAGACCCTTGTTCAGATAGTACTTCAGCCTCAACTGCAGGTTTCTTCCACACTCTGTCAGTACTCCTCTCCAGCACTTCGCCGTTCTCGTTCTCCTCGCCTTGGACTGGGGAACCCCTCCTCCCAGAGGACCTAACCTCAGTTGGTGCTTCACGCACCATCAGGGCCTCAAGCTTCTCATCAATTTTCCTCCAATCTTCCCCCTTCCCAGCAAGCACTTCCTCCCGTGGGCGGGCTGCCCCATACGGATTCCACGATCTGACTTTTGGTTGAATCACTAGCTTCTCCTCCCGTTCATACACCTCCTTCGTCAAGTTCTCCACCTTTGCGGCAAGCACTTCCTCACGTGGGCGTGCAGCCCCAAATGGGTTGCAAGACCAGCTTTTGGGCTGAAACTCTCGTTTATCTTCCTCTACACCCTCATCCTTCTCCCCGTCAGTTACAACGGCAACCGGTAAAGTTCGCTTCTGCAAAACAAGACGCGGCCGAGCACTGCTACTACCACCACCACTGCTTACCTCCTCTCTTTTCCTTGCCCAAGAATCAGCATCTGGACAACCATCCCTATTGAAACCCCAAACTGACCCACCCCTTCGGCCATCCGAAGGTGCGGGCGGGGGAGCAGAGTAGCTCTTGTTGGAGACCCAGCTCGTGGAATCGTCAGCGCGTCCCTGCGACTCGCTACCAAACGCGCTGCTACGCTCCCTCCGCTCCATGGGCAGAGAGGGCGCCGTCTTCTTGGTGGACACCCAGTCGTTGACGTCATCAGCACGCGACGAAATCGAATCACCACCAAACCCTCCCATCCGCTCCCTCCTCTCCATCGGCTTCTTCACACCCCAATCATCCGCTTCGTCGGCGCGGGACGGGCCGTAGTCCTCCGTGCCAGATCCGCCACGTCGCGGCTCGTCGGAGCCGCGAGACACGTTGCCCCAGCGTGCCCCGCCGAGCTCCTCCTCAGTGCGCTCGCGGGGGCCGGTGGGGAGGCTTAGCAGCATGTCCGGGGTGGGACCACGGGAGGAGGAGGGGACGAACTTGGCGCTGTTGAACGAGGCGAGGGAGACTGGCTGGACCTTCTTCTTCTTGGGGACCTTGGTGGTGGCGGCGGTGGCGAGGTCGGGGAAGTCGGAGGCTGGGACGGGGGGCGGCGGCGGGGGGAGGTCGTCCTGCTCCTCGGCGGCGAGGGCCCATGAGCCGGGCTTGGCCCAGGCGGAGGCGACGGCCATGTCGTTGGGTGTTCTGCGGCGCGCTTGGCTGTTGGTGTGCGTGCGGTGCGGTGCGTTGGGTGATTCGCGGATTATAGGATGATGAGAGGCCAGTGAAGGCAGAGGAGGCTAGGGTTTTATCGGACGGACGCGGGTCTCGTTGTCGTGGGCTGATGAGGCCTGGAGAAAATAACGCATCGGCGGCTCCAGCAGTCCAGCGTAAGGAGATTCCGTTCCGGTTTTGTCGGGCGCCGGCGCCCGTAAGGAGTTTCGGCGCCTACGTGCTTCCTTCGTGGGCTGCATTGTACGAAGCCCACTCTTTCTTTCTAGCTGTTTCGTTGTGTTCGCTGGCTCGTGCGTGTACGCTCCTTTTGGTTGCCTAGCTATTTCGCTGGTGTTACTAAAAAAAAAAAGCTATTTCGCTGGTTCGTGCATGTTCGCTTGTTCTTTTGACTGTTTCTTTCTGTTTTTTTCGAAAACTTTCAATCTATTCATCTTCAATTATGCCAATACAACGAACACCAGAAATAATAAAAATTACATCCAGGTCCATAGACCACCTAGCAACGACTATAAGCACTGAAGCGAGCCGAAGGCGCGCCGCCGTCATCGCCCCTCCCTTGCCGGGCCCGGGCAAAACTTGTTGTAGTAGACAGTCGGGAAGTCGTCGTGCTAAGGCCCCATAGGACCAGCGCAGCAGAACAGCAACCCCCGCCGATAAAGAGTAGTGTAGATCGGAAGGATCCAAACTGAAGAAACACAAACGTAGACAAACTACGACCAAATCCGAGCAAATCCACCAAGGATAGATCCGCCGGAGACATACCTTCACACGCCCACCGACGATACTAGACACACCACCGGAACGGGGGCTAGGCGGGGAAGACCTTATTCCATTTACAGGGAGTCGCCGTCGTCTCGTCTTACTGAGTAGGACACAAACCCTAACAAAACCTGAAGAAACATCTAAAAACGGAGCCCTCCCACCGGCAAGGGCCAGGATCCACCGCGCCGCCATGGCCCTATGGCCACCGAAGACGAGGCAGATCGGCAGCGGCGCACTGTTTCTTTCTGTTCACTCGTAGTAGTCTCTATCTCTACTTCTATAATGAAGGAGTCCATAGGTACTTCCTCCGTCCGATGAAAAATGTACGTTTGACTTTAAAATTTGTCCACAAAAGAGTGTACTTCTATCTTTTCAATGCATTTGAAAGTAGGAAAAATATTTTTCTCACATCACATGGTAATCAAAACCAATAATATTGTACGCATATTCTCCTTAATTTCTACATGCACTTAGCTCATTGGAGGTTGGGTAATTAAAAAGGAGAAATGGTGGCTTGCATATTTCCAATGCATTTTTTACTCCACTCCATAATTTGTCCTACAATGTTTATGGCCCTGTTTGTTTGGGCTGCGGCTGAACGAGAAGCGGCTGGAGCTGCTAGAAGCTGAGAAGTGGGCTGGAGCTGGTAGAAGCTGAGAAGACCAAAAACTTGTTTGGTAACTATTTTAGGACGGCTGGTGAGGCTGTAGCTGGTGGTGAATGTCTATAATGCCCCTGGATGCTGACGACGTTATTTAAACTCTGATTTGATATGATTTATTTGATTATGATGTATATTACCTCAAATAACATGTTTAACATCTAATTTAGCCAGAAAAATGTTTTGATATTATAGTTAATTTGCAATATTGACAATATTAGCAATACATGGGTGCATATATACAGATACTAGTGTCCACTGCATACATACACATACAAGTGTGCCATTGAAAATAAAATTCATGCTGCACATGCACATGCTGCACAAATATACATAGGGTGTGTCAATGATGCTACAAGGAAACCGATAATTTCACTAGAAGTTGATCGATGATGCGGCAAGGAGACCTATAATGATGCGACAATAAAGTTCACCAGAAATTATATTAATCAAGATCTATTATCTGTACCCATCTATGTACATTACAACAAGTATATACAACCTTACATGCATCGACAAACATACATCCAGAAGGAGCTGCTATGATGCATCCAACGACCAACAAAGAACAGATCGAGGAAGAACTCAACGGTGACCGACAGGGGAGAGTTGGGGAAGAGCGACGAGGGCGTGGCCCGTTGGGGCGGTCGTGGGCGGCGGGGAGCCGCCATGGGAGAGTGCGTGATCGTCGACGGCTAGAGGGGCGTTGGATCCGGCCGGCGGTGTAGTTCGAGATGGCGGCGGCGCTCGGTCGCGAGGGGCGGGGAGGAGGGTGGGAGCGAGCTCCGCGAACGGGGACGGGTCGGGGATGTAACACCCCGGATGTAACTTTTCATATTTGTAACTCCAACTCTTGCCATTTTCGGCTATGTGTTATGATATTCCCTCCGTGGTTGGGTTTTGTTTTTCGTTTTGCATTTTGTTCATGTCATGCATCTCATATCATGTCATCATGTGCATCGCATTTGCATGCGTGTTCGTTTCATGCATCCGAGCATTTTCCCCGTTGTCCGTTTTGCAATCGGGCACTCCCACATGCACCGGCGCACCCCTCTTGTTTCTTTTCGTGAGCGGGTGTTAAACGTTCTCGGAATGGACCGAGGTTTGCCAAGTGGCCTTGGTACACTACCGGTAGACCACCTGTCAAGTTTCGTTCCATTTGGAGGTCGTTTGATGCTCCAACGGTTAACCGGGTAACCGCAAAGTCCTTTTGTGTGTTGCAGCAAAAAAACCCTCCTAACAGCCCAAAACCCCTCTAAGTCCCCTCCATGCTCTCGGCCGTTCGATCACGATCGTGTGGGCGAAAACCGCACTCCATTTGGAGTCTCCTAGCTCCCTCTAGCTATAAATAGGTGATCCCCCCGAAATTTTTCGCAGATCAAACCCTAGTCTCTTCCACCCCGCGCCGCCGGACACGTCCGGTCCGGCCGGACGAAAGTCGCCGCCGCCCGCAGCCAATCGGGAGCCGCCACGTGGCCCCTGCGCCGCCGCCGGCCCGCGAGCCCGCGTCTGGCCCGCGGAGCCCAATCGCCGCCCGACCGCGCCCGAGGCTTCCCCGCCCCGCGCGGGGCTCCTTCCGCCGCCATCGCCGCCTCGTCGCCGGCGCCGCCCGAGGCCGCCGTCCGCCGCCGCCCGCTGCCTCCCTCCTCCACCGGCGACCGCGCCCCGAGCTCCTCCGCCGAAGCCCGCAGCCGCCGCCTCCTCCGACCTCCCGCCGGCGCCGCGCCCCGAACTCCGGCGCCCTCCTCTTCCCCTCGATCTCCGGCGAGTAGCAGCCCCGGCGAGCCTCGGATCCGCGCCATATCTCGATCTGGACGAGAGGGTTGACTTCCCTCCCCCCTCCGAATTTCTCTAAGTCCCGTATAATTTACATTATATGCTCCTGTTCATCGTATCATATCTCCATGCATACTGCTCCGTTTCGTGCGTGTGATATATGGAAATGTTTGTCTCGAGATGCTCTTCATTTTGTTCCTTTATGCCATGTTCATTTGAGTCCATCTTGATGCCCAAATCTCTGGAATGCTATATGATGTTTACTGCTGTTACTTATCAGAACTTGGTGTTTTGTTATTTTTGTTGCATTTAATGTGTGCATCTTATGAGTAGGAGTTCTACATGTGTTTTGATCTATACCATGCAATCTTTACAGAGGTGTATGCCATGTATTTTTGTGATCTATGTGGTGACTAGCACAAGCATGCAAACTAGGCTTCGTGATGTTTCTGTTTCCAGGGACTTAGAATTTTGTAAAGTCTGTGACTGCTGTTATTTTGTTGCCATGTATCCATATGACTACAGAGAGATCCATGCTCCTTTTGATGATGTTCAGTAAGGATGTTTTGTAGATATAGTTGTGCTCTATCCATACATGCCCCTGTTTGCAATTATGGTGTGCCCTAGCATGTCTTAATCTTGCTCTACTTTTGCTACAAAATGTTCCTGGCAGATTGTTTACATGTTATTCAATTTTGCCAAGGTTGTTGTAGTTGATACATATATGCTATGAACTTTCTCTTGCCATGGTTTGCTTCATAGACATGCCATCTTGCTGTAGGTATGCTTTTTTTGTCATGCATTGCTTTGTGGTGAGTGGATCAAGCTCACCAAGATGCCTTCATAATGCTGTTACTGCCATGCTCTGTTTTCTGCTAAGTCTGGAACTTGTTAACGAAACTTGCTATGTTTACATGGGTGCCATCATATCTTCTGATCCTTTTTGGCTCATGGTCAGTAAGGGACTTTTGTTCAATGCATTCAGTCGATTCATGCCATGCCTTGTTTTGCTGTGTTAAGTTCCTGTAGCATGTTTATTGCTTGCTCTGAACATGGCTACCTGATGCTGTTTCAGCCATGTCCAGTAATTTCACTAAGTCTGTGATCCTGTTATCTTTTGCACTTTTTCCATGCTTGTTTGAACCTGTTATGGTGTGATCTAGCCGTAGCTCAGTGTTCAGCTTTTGTCAAGTATCTCCTGTAGATTACTTTCATATACTTTTTTACTATGTTGGGGTGCTATAGCATAGTTACTTGATGTATTCTAAGTGCTATCATGATGTTAATCGCAGAATCGTGTCATTCTTGTTTTGCTTGCCATTTGCAAACTGTGCATCCGTTTCCGGTGATCTTTATATCGATTTCGACCGAAATCATCTCATCTTTCCAGTGGCATACTTGGTTCGCCAAGTTACTGCCTTGTTCATCCTTTTTCTTCTGGAGCACGCATACGCATCGCATATCATATCTCGCATATCATGCATGTTTTGCATCATGTTGCTTGTGCATTTTCCGTGATTGATTGTGGTTCCATTGCTTGTGTTCTTGCTGTGGGTAGAGTCGGGAGACGAGTTCGTGAACGAGGAACCTGTTGAGTACGCTTTCGAGGATCAAGCTTTCGACAACTCTGAGAACCTTGCAGGCAAGATGACCATACCCTCGAAATCACTTCTATCTTTGCTTTGCTAGTTGTTCGTTCTATTGCCATGCTGCGCTACCTACCACTTGCTATATCATGCCTCCCATATTGCCATGTCAAGCCTCTAACCATCCTTTCCTAGCAAACCATTGTTTGGCTAAGTTACCGCTTTTGCTCAGCCCTTCTTATAGCGTTGCTAGTTGCAGGTGAAGTTGAAGTTGGTTCCATGTTGGAACATGGATATTTTGGAATATCACAATATCTCTTATTTAATTAATGCATCTATATATTTGGTAAATGGTGGAAGGCTCGGCCTTATGCCTGGTGTTTTGTTCCACTCTTGCCGCCCTAGTTTCTGTCATACCGGTATTATGTTCCTTGAGTTTGCGTTCCTTACGCGGTTGGGTGATTTATGGGACCCCCTTGACAGTTCACCTTGAATAAAACTCTTCCAGCAAGGCCCAACCTTGGTTTTACCATTTGCCACCTAAGCCTTTTCCCTTGGGTTTTCGCGAGCCCGAGGGTCACCTTTATTTTAAACCCCCGGACCAGTGCTCCTTCGAGTGCTGGCCCAAACTGGGCGATGTCTGGCACCCCCTGGGCAACCAGGGTCTATGCCAACCCGACGTCTTGCCCATCCGGTGTGCCCTGAGAACGAGATATGTGCAGCTCCTATCGGGATTTGTCGGCACATTCGGGTGGCTTTGCTGGTCTTGTTTTACCATTGCCGAAATGTCTTGTAAACCGGGATTCCGAGACTGATCGGGTCTTCCTGGGAGAAGGTTTATCCTTCGTTGACCGTGAGAGTTTATAATGGGCTAAGTTGGGCACCCCTGTAGGGTATTATCTTTCGAAAGCCGTGCCCGCGGTTATGAGGCAGATTGGAATTTGTTAATGTCCGATTGTAGAGAACTTGTCACTTGACTTAATTAAAATACATCAACTGTGTGTGTAGCCGTGATGGTCTCTTCTCGGCGGAGTCCGGGAAGTGAACACGGTTTGAGTTATGCATGAACGTAAGTAGTTTCAGGATCACTTCTTGATCATTCTAGCTTCGCGACCGTTGCGTTGCTTCTCTTCTCGCTCTCATTTGCGTATGTTAGCCACCATATATGCTTAGTGCTTGCTGCAGCTCCACCTCATTACACCATCCATTCCTAAAAGCTTAAATAGTCTTGATCTCGCGGGTGTGAGATTGCTGAGTCCTCATGACTCACAGATTCTACCAAAACAGTTGCAGGTGCCGACGATGCCAGTGCAGATGATGCAACCGAGCTCAAGCGGGAGTTCGACGAGGAACGTGGTCGTTACTATGTTTCTTTTCCTGATGATCAGTAGTGGAGCCCAGTTGGAACGATCGGGGATCGAGCAATTGGGGTTATCTTATTTTCATTTGGATTTGACCGTAGTCGGTCTATGTGTGGATTTTGGATGATGTATGAATTATATTCATGTATTGTGTGAAGTGGCGACTGTAAGCCAACTCTCGTTATCCCATTCTTGTTCATTACATGGGATTGTGTGAAGATGACCCTTCTTGCGACAAAACCACAATGCGGTTATGCCTCTAAGTCGTGCCTCGACACGTGGGAGATATAGCCGCATCGTGGGCGTTACAGGGGAGGCGGGGTGGCCAGCTCCGGCCGGCGAGCTCCGTCGGGCGGAGAGGCCGGAGATCGGTGATCGCTGTGTGACCTACCCTGGCCTCTGCTTTCTCTCGAGCAGAATGGGGGAATGGGGTGGGGGTGGGATCCGAGGGAATTTTCTGAAGGGGCGCCTCGTATATATATGAATGGCATTTTCGCTGTAATTACTAGGAAGTAGAAGGGTAGGGTTTTGCGGGAGGGTGAGAAGCCGGTGGGGGCGGGGAAAGCTCGTCCGGAGGAGCTTTTGCTTCACAGTGTATTTTGGATCGTGGCTTCTATCAAGTCAAGGCCCAGATTTTTGCTGTTTGGCTGGGCTTGTGCTTTTAGGAGCCTAGAAGCTGTATAAGCTAAAGCTCAAGCCCAAACAAATAGGGTCTATATATACACTTTTCACCGGACGGAGGGAGTAGTTTGGTTGGTTCGCACGTACTCATTGATACGAAAATAGTTTGGAAACCGAGTGTCGAATCAATTAACAAATCAAGCCATTAATGTAATTAATTACTTAATTGCTAACTATGGGTGCAAGTAATTTGGTATAGTAAGGATTTTTCACACGGAATCAACTTTAAAACCGAGCCATTAATGCAATTAATTCATTAGACATATATTTTAATTAGCCTTGTTGATAATTGGAAGTACTCCCTCCATTTATTTATATAAGGCCACTATAAAATATAAATTTTGCATCTGCTCCCTCTGTCCGGTAAAGAATGTACATCTAGCTTCAAAATTTGTCCACAAAAGAGTGTACTTCTATCATCCCAATGCACTTTAAAGTAAAAAAATACTTCTCTCTCATCACACGGTAATCAAGACCAATAGCAATCTACACATGGTCCTCTTAATTTCTACATGCACTTAGCTCATTGGGGGTTGGGTAATTAAAGAGGAGAGAGATGGTGGCTTGCACCTTTCTAATGCATTTTTTACTTAACTTCATAATTTGTCCTAAAATTTCTAAAAGTACACTCTTCATCGGACGGAGGGGGGGGGGGGTTGGTAGCTTCTCATCACCGGTTTATTTTTGTCTCATTTTTTACGCCTCACATCTCATCACCCCCTGCCACTAATTTTCTCTCTCCCGTTAAAAATCTAAATCCCATTAAAGGGGGAGATACGGTTTCGTGCTTACTTTGGTAGGTGCTGAGTTAGAAATAATAGGTAAATAAGGACTCAGGAATCATACCATACATCTGAGATCAGCTCCCTAAAAGAGAGACAAAATATTTTTCTCAATAACCTTTAAAAAATTAGATATTCCTCAATAACTAATGGCTAATACTGTATTATGCCATTGATTATTAACATTAGCTCTATTATTAATTGACAATCACAAGTTTCCTAACAATTTTTTTTCTTATGGGCATACACATCTGCGCGCCCCTGCGGAGGGACGCCGTGCGCGACACCATGGAGGACACCGTGTCCGGGCCTAACGCCGATGCAATGCTCGAGAATGCCATGGCGGGAGCATGGCGACGAGGACGACCGTGGAGGAAGGCGGGTCATCGGACCGCCACATACATGTGTTTGTGGACACGATCATATTATATTTCTTGTCAGTCATACAGATAGCCATCCAGGATATATTCTCAAATCAAGTGTACCATTCAAATGTCAAGAAATTCGAAGTAGGGATTTTTTTCAATTAGCCAGATAATTAATTGATTTAATTGGCAGTTAATTAGGCATGCATCGAGTTGGCTAGACAGTTAATCGCGTTGAATCATTTTGAAATCACACATGGAGAAGGACAGGCTCTCAGCATCGTGAGCACCATAGACAACAACCACCATATGCGCTCGCGACATGGGCAACCAAGCGTTCACCAAGCTGCATGACGACCGTGCTCTGCAGTATGTCCACACGCTGACGGTTGCTGAAACTTTCGCGGGCGAGGACAACAAGACACTACAATGGCCAGGTGGTTCATTCCGTAGTAGAAAGAAAGAGTGTTCCAACAATAAGAAGGGAAAAGAATTAAAGCGCCCAAATGATCCATTGTGTTGGAGAAGAAAAGAATGTTCCAGAAAATAAAGCGAAAAAGAAAGGAAGAGTATTCTATAAAAAAGTAGGATCGAGAACTAAAACTAGTGTGGAAGGAGGAAGAAGAAGATGAGACGTCACTGACGAACACACTGATGTTGACGTGGTGTTGGTTGGTGGTAACAAAGGTTGATGAAGAGGCTAGGAATGAAAGATGTAGGGAAGGACGAGGAAGAGAAGAACGAAGTACTTCTAGCAATGAATGTTGTGTGGGCTAGAGGTGGAGCTTATGGAAGACGAGAAATATGTGCACGTTGTCACTTGCTTTACAAGTCGGTCTTAATCTGCAAAGTTGAATGAACCTTTGAGAATTATCTCTATAGTTACTAGATGATACCCGCACGTTGCTGCGGGACTTCGTAGCAAATGTTTTGGGTAACACCCACGTCAAAAGATGATAACACTTGAAACCAATTAATGATGGATTTGACTTTCATGCAATGAAATGTGTAGTCATTGGTGGTATAAATATATAATATTATAGAACCATACACTACTGCAGGATGCTGCTAACACGACACTATGATCAGAGACCCTTTGAGAAACTGTGTGCGATGCAATAATCGCAAACGGTGCTGTATGAAAACCGCCAGAAATGATGCAAAACATTTGCGATGAATGATACATCAAACATAGTTCAGATTATAGTTGCATGTGCGATGAGGGGCATATGGTTGATCTGTACGAACTGTTTGCGATGAGACAGAACAACAGAAACGGGCAGCCAGATCAAGGTGTGTGCGATATACGGCATACAGTTCACTCCGATGAACCGTTTGCGATGAGTGAGGTGAACACAAACGATTCGGCGTAACAAGATGTGTGTGATACCCGGCAAACAGGTCGGTAATCAGAATTGTGTGCGATTATTATAGACATCCCATACGGTCTTTTTTTGTGAATTGTGTGCTCGTCAGGGCACACAGTTCAACAAACGAACCTGTTGGCGATAATGTAGAAGATCTCTGTTGAATACATATTACTAACCGTCTGCGATGAGATTGACAGGATAAACAGAGATATATACAGTCTGCTTAATTTAGTCCTTCTTCTCGTTGTTCTTGTTGGATGGCCCCGCGACATCGTCTTGGCGAGGACGCTTCTTGCCGCTGACCGTTGGCTTTTCATCGCCGCCGCCATCGTCATCGTCGTTGCTGTCATCGTCGTCCTCCTCCTCGTTCGACCATTCCTCCTCCTCATCATCGTCATCCTCTTCTTCGTCCTCCACCGGCTCCTCGTCCGTTTGGTTGTCGTCTGACGACTCCGAAGGCGGCGTGCCTTCCATGAACCGGATATAATCGAGGTCTGGGCTCGACGCCGGACTCATTGAAGATGAGCGGGATGATTCCGATGTTGACCTATCTGTTGGGGAACGTAGCAGAAATTCAAAATTTTCTACGCATCACCAAGATCAATCTATGGAGTAACTAGCAACGAGATAGAGGGGAGTGCATCTTCATACCCTTGAAGATCGCGATGCGGAAGCGTTGCAAGAATGCGGTCGGTGGAGTCGTACACGAAGCGATTCAGATCGCGGCCGAATCCGATCTAAGCACCGAACAACGGTGCCTCCGCGTTCAACACACGTGCAGCCCGGTGACGTCTCCCGCGCCTTGATCCAACAAGGGAGAGGGAGAGGTTGGGGAAGACTCCGTCCAGCAGCAGCACGGCGGCGTGGTGGTGGTGGAGGAGCGTGGCACTCCAGCAGGGCTTCGCCAAGCACTGCGAGAGACGAGGAGGGAGAGGGGTAGGGCTGCGCCAAGAGTGAGAGACTCGTGTCTATGGCAGCCCCAAAACCCCCACTATATATAGGGGAAGGGGAGGGGAAGCGCCCCCATCTAGGGTTCCCCCCCTAGGGGTGGCGGCCAGCCCTAGATGCATCTGAGGGGGCGGCCAGAGGGGGAGAGAGGGGGGCGCACCCTAGGTGGGCCTTAGGCCCATCTGAGCCTAGGGTTTTCCCCCTTCCCCCTTCCCTGCGCCTTGGGCCTCTTGTCGGAGGCGCACCAGCCCACCTAGGGGCTGGTCCCTTCCCACACTTGGCCCACGCAGGCATCTGGGGTTGGTGGCCCTCCCGGTGGACCCCCGGAACCCTCCGGTGGTCCCGGTACATTACCGGTGACGCCCGAAACTCTTCCGGTGGCCAAAACCTCACTTCTTATATATTATTCTTTACCTCCGGACCATTCCGGAACTCCTCGTGACGTCCGAGATCTCATCCGGGACTCCGAACAACATTCGGTAACCACGTATATCTATTCCCTATAACCCTAGCGTCATCGAACCTTAAGTGTGTAGACCCTGCGGGTTTGGGAACCATGCAGACATGACCGAGACGTTCTCCGGCCAATAACCAACAACGAGATCTGGATACCCATGTTGGCTCCCACATGTTCCACGATGATCTCATCGGGTGAACCACGATGTCGGGGATTCAATCAATCCCGTATACAATTCCCTTTGTCTATCGGTATGTTACTTGCCCGAGATTCGATCGTCGGTATCCCAATACCTCGTTCAATCTCGTTACCGGCAAGTCTCTTTACTCGTTCCGTAACGCATGATCCCATGGCTAACTCCTTAGTCACATTGAGCTCATTATGATGATGCATTACTGAGTGGGCCCAGAGATACCTCTCCGTCATACGGAGTGACAAATCCCAGTCTCGATTCGTGCCAACCCAACAGACACTTTCGGAGATACCAGTAGTGCACCTTTATAGTCACCCAGTTACGTTGTGACGTTTGATACACCCAAAGCATTCCTACAGTATCCGGGAGTTGCACAATCTCATGGTCTAAGGAAATGATACTTGACATTAGAAAAGCTCTTAGCAAACGAACTACACGATCTTGTGCTATGCTTAGGATTGGGTCTTGTCCATCACATCATTCTCCTAATGATGTGATCCCGTTATCAATGACAACCAATGTCCATGGTCAGGAAACCATAACCATCTATTGATCAACGAGCTAGTCAACTAGAGGCTTACTAGGGACATGTTGTGGTCTATGTATTCACACATGTATTACGGTTTCCAGTTAATACAATTATAGCATGAACAATAGACAATTATCATGAACAAGGAAATACAATAATAACCATTTTATTATTGCCTCTAGGGCATATTTCCAACAGTCTCCCACTTGCACTAGAGTCAATAATCTAGTTCACATCACTATGTGATTGTAATGAATCCAACACCCATGGGGTTTGTTCATATCTCGCTTGTGAGAGAGGTTATTAGTCAACGGGTCTGAACCTTTCAGATCCGTGTGTGCTTTACAAATCTCTATGTCATCTTGTAGATGCAGCTACCACGCGCTACTTGGAGCTATTCCAAATAACTGCTCTACTATACGAATCCGGTTTACTACTCAGAGTCATCCGGATTAGTGTCAAAGTTTGCATCGACGTAACCCTTTACGACGAACTCTTTTACCACCTCCATAATCGAGAAAATTCCTTAGTCCACTAGTTACTAAGGATAAGTTCGACCGCTGTCATGTGATCCATTCCTGGATCACTATTGTACCCCTTGACTAACTCATGGCAAGGCACACTTCAGGTGCGGTACACAGCATAGCATACTGTAGAGCCTACGTCTAAAGCATAGGGGACGACCTTCGTCCTTTCTCTCTCTTCTGCCGTGGTCAGGTCTTGAGTCTTACTCAATACTCACACCTTGTAACACAGCCAAGAACTCCTTCTTTGCTGATCTATTTTGAACTCCTTCAAAATCTTGTCACGGTATGTATTCATTTGAAAGTACTATTAAGCGTTTTTGATCTATCCTTATAGATCTTGATGCTCAATGTTCAAGTAGCTTAATCCAGGTTTTCCATTGAAAAACACTTTTCAAATAACCCTGTATGCTTTCCAGAAATTCTACATCATTTCTGATCAACAATATGTTAACAACATATACTCATCAAAAATTCTATAGTGCTCCCACTCACTTCTTTGGAAATACAAGTTTCTCATAAACTTTGTAAAAACCCAAAATCTTTGATCATCTCATCAAAGCGTACATTCCAACTCCGAGATGCTTACTCCAGTCCTTAGAAGGATTGCTGGAGCTTTGCATACTTGTTAGCATCTTTCAGGATTGACAAAACCTTCTGGTTGTATCACATACAACCTTTCCTCAAGAAAATCGTCGAGGAAACAATGTTTTTGACATCCTATCTGCAAGATTTCATAAATAATGCAGTAACTGCTAATATAATTCCAACAGACTCTTAGCATCGCTACGAGTGAGAAAATCTCATCGTAGTCAACTCCTTGAACTTGTCGGAAAACATCTTAACGACAAGTCGAGCTTTCTTAATGGTGACACTTACCATCATTGTCTGTCTTCCTTTTAAAATCCATCTGCACCCAACAGCCTTACGACCATCAAGTAGTTCTTCCAAAGTCTATACTTTGTTTTTATACATGGATCCTCTCTCGGATTTTATGGCCTCGAGCCATTCATCGGAATCTGGGCCCACCATCGCTTCTCCATAGCTTGTAGGTTCATTGTTGTCTAGCAACATGACTTCCAAGACAGGATTACGTACCACTCTGAAGTAGTACACATCCTTGTCGTCCTACGAGGTTTGGTAGTGACTTGATCCGAAGTTTCATGATCACTATCATAAGCTTCCACTTCAATTGGTGTAGGTGCCACAGGAACAACTTCTTGTGCCCTGCTACACACTAGTTGAAGTGACGGTTCAATAACCTCATCAAGTCTCCACTATCCTCCCACTCAATTCTTTCGAGAGAAACTTTTCCTCCAGAAAGGACCCGTTTCTAGAAACAATCACTTTTGCTTCTAGATCTGAAATAGGAGGTATACCCAACTGTTTTGGGTATTCTATGAAGATGCATTTATCCGCTTTGGGTTCGAGCTTATCAGCCTGAAATTTTTTCACATAAGCGTCGCAGCCCCAAACTTTTAATAAACGACAGCTTAGGTTTCTCTAAACCATATTTCATACGGTGTCATCTCAACGGAATTACGTGGTGCCCTATTAAAGTGAATGCGGTTGTCTCTAATGCCTAACCCATAAACGATAGTGGTAATTCGATAAGAGACATCATGGTATGCACCATATCCAATAGGGTGCATTTATGATGTTCGGACACACCATCACACTATGGTGTTCCAGGCGGTATTAGTTGTGAAACAATTTCCACAATGTCTTAATTGTGTACCAAACTCGTAACTCAGATATTCATCTCTCACGACGATCTTCTACTTCACTCTGAAATTACTTCAGACTTGTATTTCATCAAGTAAATATACTTAGAATCTACTCAAATCATCTGTGAAGTAAGAGCATAATGATATTCACTGCGTGCCTCAGCACTCATTGGATTGCACACATCAAATGTATTACTTCCAACAAGTTGCTCTTTTGTTCCATCTCACTGAAAACAAGGCCTTTCAGTCATCTTGCCCATGTGGTATGATTTGCATGTCTCAAGTGATTCAACATTAAGTGAGTCCAAACAATCCATCTGTATGGAGTTTCTTCATGCATATCTACCAATAGACATGGTTCGCATGTCTCAATCTTTTCAAAAACGAGTGAGTCCAAAGATCCATCAACATGGAGCTTCTTCATGCGTTCTATACCAATATGACTCAAATGGCAGTGCCACAAGTATGTGGTACTATCATTACTATTTTATATCTTTTGGCATGAACATGTGTATCACTACGATCGAGATTCAATAAACCATTCATTTTAGGTGCAATACCATTGAAGGTATTATTCAAATAAACAGAGTAACCATTATTCTCCTTAAATGAATAATCGTATTGCGATAAACATAATCCAATCATGTCTATGCTCAACGCAAACACCAAATAACAATTATTTAGGTTTAATACCAATCCCGATGGTAGAGGGAGCGTACGATGTTTGATTACATCAACCTTGGAAACACTTCCAACACATATCGTCATCTCACCTTTAGCTAGTCTCCGTTTATTCCGTTGCCTTTTATTTCGAGTTACTAACACTTAGCAACCGAACCGGTATCTAATACCCTGGTGCTACTAGGAGTACTAGTAAAGTACACATTAATATAATGTATATCCAATATACTTCTGTCGACCTTGCTTGCCTACCAAGTATCTAGGGTAGTTCTGCTTCAGTGACCGTTCCCCTTATTACAGAAGCACTTAGTCTCGGGTTTGGGTTCAACCTTGGGCTTCTTCACCAGAGCAGCAACTGATTTGCCGTTTCATGAAGTATCCCTTCTTGCCCGTGCCCTTCTTGAAACTAGTGATTTTACTAACCATCAACAATTGATGCTCCTACTTGATTTCTACTTTCGCGGTGTCAAACATCGCGAATAGCTCAAGGATCATCATATCTATCCCTGATATGTTATATTTCATCATGAAGCTCTAATAGCTTGGTGGAAGTGACTATGGAGAACCATCACTATCTCATCTGGAAGATTAACTCCCACTCGATTCAAGCGATTGTAGTACTCAGACAATCTGAGCACATGCTCAACGATTGAGCTTTTCTCCCTTAGTTTGCAGGCTTAAGAAACTTGTCAGAGGTCTCATACCTCTTGACGTGGGCACTAGTCTGAAATCCCAATTTCAGTCTTTGGAACATCTCATATGTTCTGCGACGTTTCAAAAACGTCTTCGGTGCCTCAATTCTAAACCGTTTAACATTACACACTGAACTATCACGTAGTCATCAAAACGTGCATGTCAGATGTTCGCAACATCCACAAACGACGCTCGAGGTTCAGCACACTGAGTGGTGCATTAAGGACAAAAGCCTTCTGTGCAGCAATGAGGACAATCCTCAGTTTACGGACCCAGTCCGCATAATTGCTACTATCAACTTTCAACTAAATTTTCTCTAGGAACATATCTTAGTAGAACTAAAGCGTAAGCTACGACATAATTTGCAAAGACCTTTTGACTATGTTCATGATAATTAAGTTCATCTGATTATTTAATGAACTCCCACTAAGATAGACATCCCTCTAGTCATCTAAGTGATACATGATTCGAGTCAACTAGGCCATGTCAGATCATCACGTGAGACGGACTAGTCATCATCGGTGAACATCTCCATGTTGATCGTATCTACTATACGACTCATGTTCGACCTTTCGGTCTCTTGTGTTCCGAGGCCATGTCTGTACATGCTAGGCTCGTCAAGTCAACCTAAGTGTTTCGCATGTGTAAATCTGGCTTACACCCGTTGGATGCGAACGTTAGAATCTATCACACCCGATCATCATGTGGTGCTTCGAAACAACGAACCTTCGCAACGGTGCACAGTTAGGGGGAACACATCTCTTGAAATTTTAGTGAGGGATCATCTTATTTATGCTACCATCGTTCTAAGCAAATAAGATGTAAACATGACAAACATCACATGCAAATCATAAAGTGACATGATATGGCCAATATCATCTTGCGCCTTTTGATCTCCATCTTCGAGGCGCGGCATGATCACCTTCGTCACCGGCATGACACCATGATCTCCATCATCGTGTCTTCATGAAGTTGTCTCGCCAACTATTACTTCTACTACTATGGCTAACGGTTAGCAATAAAGTAAAGTAATTACATGGCGTTTTTCATTGACACGCAGGTCATACAATAAATTAAGACAACTCCTATGGCTCCTGCCGGTTGTCATACTCATCGACATGCAAGTCGTGATTCCTATTACAAGAACATGATCAGTCTCATACATCACACATATATAATTCATCACATGCTTTTGGCCATATCACATCACATAGCATACCCTGCAAAAACAAGTTAGACGTCCTCTAATTGTTGTTGCATGTTTTACGTGGCTGCTATGGGTTTCTAGCAAGAACGTTTCTTACCTACGCAAAAGCCACAACGGTGATATGCCAATTGCTATTTACCCTTCATAAGGACCCTCTTCATCAAATCCGATCCGACTGAAGTGGGAGAGACAGACACCCGCTAGCCACCTTATGCATCAAGTGCATGTCAGTCGGTGGAACCTGTCTCACGTAAGTGTACGTGTAAGGTCGGTCCGGGCCGCTTCATCCCACAATGCCGCCGAATCAAGATAAGACTAGTAACGGCAAGCGAATTGAACAAATCATCGCCCACAACTACTTTGTGTTCTACTCGTGCATAGAATCTACGCATAGACCTAGCTCTGATGCCACTGTTGGGGAACGTAGCAGAAATTCAAAATTTTCTACGCATCACCAAGATCAATCTATGGAGTAACTAGCAATGAGAGAGAGGGGAGTGAATCTTCATACCCTTGAAGATCGTGATGCGGAAGCGTTGCAAGAACGCGGTCGGTGGAGTCGTACACGAAGCGATTCAGATCGCGGCCGAATCCGATCTAAGCACTGAACAACGGTGCCTCCGCGTTCAACACACGTGCAGCCCGGTGACGTCTCCCGCGCCTTGATCCAGCAAGGGAGAGGGAGAGGTTGGGGAAGACTCCGTCCAGCAGCAGCACGACGGCGTGGTGGTGGTGGAGGAGCGTGGCACTCCAGCAGGGCTTCGCCAAGCACTGCGAGAGACGAGGAGGGAGAGGGGTGGGGCTGCGCCAAGAGAGAGAGAGACTCGTGTCTATGGCAGCCCCAAAACCCCCACTATATATAGGGGAAGGGGAGGGGCTGCGCCCCCATCTAGGGTTCCCCCCTAGGGGTGGCGGCCAGCCCTAGATGCATCTGAGGGGGCGGCCAGAGGGGGAGAGAGGGGGGCGCACCCTAGGTGGGCCTTAGGCCCATATGAGCCTAGGGTTTTCTCCCTTCCCTCCTTCCCTGCGCCTTGGGCCTCTTGTGGGAGGCGCACCAGCCCGGGGCTGGTCCCTTCCCACACTTGGCCCACGCAGGCCTCCGGGGTTGGTGGCCCCTCCCGGTGGACCCCCGGAACCCTCCGGTGGTCCCGGTACATTACCGGTGACGCCCGAAACTCTTCCAGTGGCCAAAACCTCACTTCCTATATATTATTCTTTACCTCCGGACCATTCCTGAACTCCTCGTGATGTCCGGGGTCTCATCCTGGACTCCGAACAACATTCGGTAACCACGTATATCTGTTCCCTATAACCCTAGCGTCATCGAACCTTAAGTGTGTAGACCCTACGGGTTCGGGAACCATGCAGACATGACCGAGACGTTCTCCGGCCAATAACCAACAGCGGGATCTGGATACCCATGTTGGCTCCCACATGTTCCACGATGATCTCATCGGATGAACCACGATGTCGGGGATTCAATCAATCCCGTATACAATTCCCTTTGTCTATCGGTATGTTACTTGCCCGAGATTCGATCGTCGGTATCCCAATACCTCGTTCAATCTCATTACCGGCAAGTCTCTTTACTCATTCCATAACGCATGATCCCGTGGCTACCTCCTTAGTCACATTGAGCTCATTGTGATGATGCATTACCGAGTGGGCCCAGAGATACCTCTCCGTCATACGGAGTGACAAATCCGAGTCTCGATTCGTGCCAACCCAACAGACACTTTCGGAGATAACTATAGTGCACCTTTATAGTCACCCAGTTACGTTGTGATGTTTGATACACCCAAAGCGTTCCTACAGTATCCGGGAGTTGCACAATCTCATGGTCTAAGGAAATGATACTTGACATAGAAAAGCTCTTAGCAAACGAACTACACGATCTTGTGCTATGCTTAGGATTGGGTCTTGTCCATCACATCATTCTCCTAATGATGTGATCCCGTTATCAATGATATCCAATGTCCATGGTCAGGAAACCATAACCATCTATTGATCAACGAGCTAGTCAACTAGAGGCTTACTAGGGACATGTTGTGGTCTATGTATTCACACATGTATTACGGTTTCCAGTTAATACAATTATAGCATGAACAATAGACAATTATCATGAACAAGGAAATACAATAATAACCAATTTATTATTGCCTCTAGGGCATATTTCCAACACTATCATCGGGCGCCAGACTGCTGGCCTCGTCCTCGCTATCGCTCGACATGGCTGCAGAGTGTGTGCCAGTGTGTAGCGCGGGCTACCGGGGATGATGAAGATGATGGACACTTAAGCGGGGTATGCAGAGAAGAGGAACTGCCAATTGAAGCGGGGATTGAAGCGGGGGTTGACGTATTATCTCACCGCTGATATAATCAATCGTAATTATTTGTACCCAGTCGCTCCAAAATCCCGGGGTTGCGCAGGACTCCTATTGGCTATTTGGCTGGTTTCCTTTTTCAGGACAAAAACAAGGAACAAGTTTTGGGATTATGCACCGGTACCGGTACGAACGGAGTAGGACAGTTGGCAAGCAATACATTGAGCTCTTCTTATTGATAAAGACAGTAATAATCAAACTAGAAAGGAAAAGAAAAAAGACAAAGAAAAATATCTGCGCGAATCTTCGCGTAACATCAATGGCATATATAGGACCTAGATGTGCATTACTTAGAGCACATCTAGATGTGCTTTAGCAATACTGTCAAACAAAAGCCCTAATCATCATTGCAAACAGCGCATAGAACATGGCTAATGCGACAACCACAACTACACATGCTAGTTCCTTCTTGTCTCTTGCTTTCATATGTTGCCTGCGATTGATTCTTTCTTGCTTTATCGTACTGATTGTACATTCCAGATCAGCCCGTTTCTTCTTCAGCTTTACGTTATCTTCTGCGAGCTTGGTGATAACACTCCGAGCCCTGCCATGCCATTCTTCATCCAGCCAGTTAACAAAGGCACAAGCCTCATATCCCTGCCAATGTTAAATAGTATTCTAGATGAGCGGTGGCATTAACTGAAGTAAAATGATGAACTTAATTAGCACTAACCTCTAAAGGGCAACTGAGAAACCGCCTGCCAATGTCGAATCCCTCCGTGCGTACACGTCGAGCGGGAGTGTGCCCATGCACACAACTCAGCTTTTGGTACTTCTCGGTGGCGCAAAACTCGGAGTCGAACTCGTGTTGCGGGATTCTGGAGTCAAGCTCCGGATCCGGCGGTAGATCGCTTTCCTTGGGGGGGGGGGGGTCATTCAGGACGAATTCAGCAAGGAGCCATACTTTGGACATGGTAAAAAAGATCGGGATAGATTGGAACCTGATAGGGCGATTCGGATCTGTAGTACACCTGCCTTCTGATGACCTTAGGCAAGTGCTCGGCGGCGATACGAGCAGGAGCAGGCACACCGAAACCATCAGCACCACTCGTCCGCATTCCCCCAATGTCAGCGCCACGCGAGGGAATTTGGAGGCTATGCAGGGATTTGGGGGAAATGGGGAAACTGTGGAGATAAGCTAACGGTCGGGAACTACTAATGGCACTATATATATGTTGTATACGACACACTATTTGTACATGTCATTTGTGTTAGGTATTACAACGTCACACACGATTTCCGCACCAAACCGTGTGAGAAGACAATGTAGGTTAGACACAGTTGCCGTTACATAGCCGTATGTGATGTACTACCCTGTCCATATAATTGAGTTACAGTGAGATACCGTGTAAACAGCCGCTCCACGGATATCCGTAATAAAAATAGCCGCTCTGCATATAGAGATGGTGGCGGCGGCCTAGGCAGCGGCTACCGGAGAAGAGGTCAATCCTTGGTCGGTGGGCGGTGGCGGCGTCATAGGAGGTCAATCCTCGTTCTGCGGCGGGAGATAGGAGGAGCTCAACCATCGAGGTCGGCGGCGGCGTGATTCAAGCACATCCATCGCGGTCGATGGCGGGATAGTGGAGGTCGAACTTCAGGCGGCAGCCGCACTAAGCTTTGCTCCTCGACCCTGCTGTCTCGGCGTGCCGCCGCATCGCGCTTGTCTGTCTGCTGGGTGGAGGTCGCCGTGCGGCTAATTAATTAAGGTATTCTTTTCGTGAGTGGCTAAATTTAGGTATTCAATTCCTAAGTGTAGTGTTGTACTAGTACTCTGCGTGTAAATTGACTGGCCATTAATTTTTGTCATAGCACGGCTGGATAACAACATGGAGCGCCCTCAGTAATTATTAAAATAAAACCTTGTGATTTATGCACGCATCTTTGGACAACAGTTAATCTGTGTATTAATGTTGTTGTTTTGTTTTTAATTACCATTCGTGTGTTGCAGGTGGAACGATCTCGATGGATGAAGAATCGGAAAACCGTAGATTTTATCAGTGGCGTGACAGAGTTCATGAATTTGGCTGAAAGTACAAAGAGGAGAATTGGTGATGCGGATTACATCTTGTGTCCATGTACTGATTGTGCCAATACAGAGTCACATGAAGTTGCAGATGTCCAGATGCACTTAGTCTCTAGGGGATTCATGGATGGATATACATGTTGGAACAGACACGGTGAAGAGGAGGTCATGGATGAAGATACCCAGGGTAGCGAGATGCCAAACCCCGGTCAGTGTCACATGGATGTTGAATCTAACATCGGGGCAGAGGCGTCAAGCTACCAATGGAACACCGGAAAGCCGAAACGCCCACTGGAAAACCAAGACGTTGACGCAGATGACGACGATCTTGATATGCCAGTTTTTGCTGCTATGATTGCAGATTTCGAGGGCCCAGATAAGCATATGATTGGGTACAAGGATCTGCCAATCATTGATGCGGACTCCAAGAAAGAATTGTATCTAGGTTGCAAAAAGAAATATTCCAGGTTGAGTGCCACCCTGGCGCTTCTCAGATTTAAAGCAGCAAACGGTCTATCAAACAAGGGCTTCACAGAGATGTTAAGTCTTTTGAAAGAAATTCTTCCGGAAGATAATGTGCTCCCCAGAAGCACGAATGAAGCGAAGAAAATTGTTTGTCCATTGGAACTTGAAGTACAGATGATACACGGTTGTGTGAATGATTGTATATTGTACCATGGTGAGTACAAAGATTATCGTGCATGTCCCACATGCAAGCATGCACGATACAAGCGCAGGAGATCAAAGGACAAGTACAAATTGGACGACTAGATCAAGACAGGAGTCCCGTTCAAGGTTGTTTGGTACTTGCCTTTAATTCCAAGGTCGAGGCGTGTCGTGGAATTGTCACGGCAGATGTCCTAGTGTGAGGACTTAGTCGTGAGGCCAACGCATCTACGCGGTAGCTTGAAGGGGTTGATCGGAATCGAGAGACGCAACACGCAAGACAAAGATTTAGATAGCTTCGGGCCCCGGGAAACATCATCCGGAAATAGCCCTACATGCTGTTTGTGGCTAGGTCTCATTATGCTCATGAGGGAGTCGCCGGTAAACCGGCTCTTTGTGTCTAGCCCTAGAGATTGTTTCTTCTTGCCAGTCGCCTCCCCTCTTTGGGGTGCCCTGCCCCTCCTTTTATATGTTGAAGGGGCGGTTTACATGACTAGTCCTAGTTGGATTAGGATTACTCTATTACAAGTGGAGTCCTAGTCTTGCTTCCTTTGTAGGAGGATATTCCTTATGTCCTCCTCTTAAACCGGCCCACCATTAACATGAACCGGCCTTCTGGGCCTTGGGCCTTGTAATCCGTCTGACCGCCCGCCGGGTCACCAGTGAGTCATAATGACCAGGCGGGTTGCTTGTAAACCGCCAGGTCAGAGCGGGTCACCAGTGAATCGCTAATTGTCAGCCGGGTCTCAAGTAAACCGCCAGGTCCGGCCGGGTTATACTTCCGGCCGGTTTACGCTGCGGGGTATATCCCCGACAAGGCGTTTGTTTGCAAACCCTAGAGAGGCAAAGAGGTTGCGGTGGCATCATGATGAGCGAATTGTGGATAGGTATATGAGACACCCGAAAGATGGGGCTCAGTGGGAATTAATCGACAAAATGTTTGAAAATTTTGCCAAGGATCCTAGAAGTATAAGGCTCGGGGAGTGTACTGACGGGATGAATCCTGTTGGCGATATGAGCACCAATCACAGCACATGGCCGGTGCTTCTGTGCATATATAACCTAGCTCCTTGGTTGTGTATGAAGAAAAAATACATTATGATGTCAATGATTACCCAAGGCCCAAAGCAACCTGGAAATGACATCGACATTTACTTTCAGCTACTGGTAGAAGAACCGCTGACAGTGTGGATAGATGCGCCTGCTGTAAAATGTTATGATGCTTACAGAAAGGATATTTTTGATCTACATGCCATGCTGGTGCACACCATTCAAGATATGCCGGCATTAGGCAACACATTGGGGCAGAAAACAAGGGGAGAAGTAGGGTGTGTCACATGCATGGATAGGACATCTAGCAGAAGACTTCCCAACTCGCACAAAACGGTGTATTTGCGTCATCATAGGTTCTTATGGAAAAATCACCCATACCGAAAGATGAAAGCTGAATTTGATGGTACAGCAGAGGCAGCTGCAGCCCCAAGACCCTATGAAGGGGTGGTGGTCCAGAACATGGCTAAAAAAATTAATGTTGTGCTGGCAAGAACCACCCTTTGACGGTGAAACTAACACCCAAGGATCAAGTGTTTAAGAAGAAATCGGTGTTCTGTAAATTACCTTACTGGGAGATTCTACGTGTACGTCACTGCATCGATGTCATGCACATAGAGAAGAACGTATGTGAAAGCATCCTTGGTACTCTGCTCAAGATTAAAGGTAAAAGAAAGGATGGTGACGGTTCACGGCTCGATATGCTTGCTGATCAATCACAACGCAAGAGTGAAGCAGAAGATGATGACAAATTCATCAAAGCTCGCCAGAGTTACAATTTTAGTACAAAAGAAGCAACACAGTTCTTCACCTATTTGTTGTCAGTTAAGACACCCTCTTCCTATTCCACAAACATAGAAGTCTCGTGGATGTGAGCTCAGGTAAAATGAAGTTGGGACACATGAACTCACATGATTGCCACGTAATGTTGACACAAATCCTCCCGGTGGCCATCAGGAATCTGATGGACAAAGATATAAGAAACACACTCATTGACCTTTGTGATTTCTTCAACCAA
Organism: Triticum aestivum; assembly: GCF_018294505.1. Classification (NCBI taxonomy): domain Eukaryota; kingdom Viridiplantae; phylum Streptophyta; class Magnoliopsida; order Poales; family Poaceae; genus Triticum; species Triticum aestivum. The sequence continues at coordinate 274,980,612 of NC_057811.1, forward strand.
CTATGGCAGAAAGTTGTAGATCCTGAAGAGTTGAATCATATGCAAGATGATATTGCAAGAATATTGTCCAACCTAGAGATGTTTTTCCCACCGTCATTCTTTGATATCATGGTCCATCTCACTGTGCAACTTGTCGACGAGATAAAGTATTGTGGTCTTGTATTTCTTCGCAACATGTATCCCTTCGAGCGGTTCATGGGAATCCTGAAGTGCTTTTGTCGGAACCGAAACCATCCAGAGGCAAGTATCCTACAAGGTTATACCGCGGAGGAGGTGGTTGAGTTTTGCACCGAATACATGAAACAAAGACCTATATGTTTGCCCCTCTCTCGCTGTCGGTGTACAAAAGTAGGGGCACTCCTTTTTTACCCCTTTACTTGTGCACGAGCAGTCGGAGCCGCGCCCGCGGCCACACTAAGCAGGGCAGAGGAAGGAAGCCGAAGCACAAGGCGACCAAAGGCAACGCCAAGACCAAGAAACACCAAAGAGCAAGAGGGCGAGGTGGACTCCCCCGGCAAGACCCTTGCCGGGGCAGCCTCCGCAGCCCCGGCAAGAGCCTTGCCGGGGCAACTTGCCCGATGCCAGCAGAGCAAGCCATCCTTGAGCCCGTGGGTTCCAACACCACCAACCAACTACATTGGAACCAAGGCTTGGGAGGCACCTCTGTGGTGGCATGCAGATCTTCATCAAGATCATGAACACACAAGATCAGATGAGGACCAAAAGACGACGACCCTCAGTGAGGTCCTTGCCGAGGAGATCCACGAGACCCCCGGCAAGACCCTTGCCGGGGAAGACCATGGTGCCGCGGCAAGACCCTTGTCGGGGCCCCGGCAAGGCCCTTGCCAAAGACACTTACGGGGCCGCGTCCAGGCCCGCGTCTGCCAAGGCTCCACCGCCGTCCCCATGCAGCTGCCAGCTCAACCAGCTGAGAAGTCACCTGCGTGGCGACGAGCGGCCTCCACGACCGACGCAGCAAGCACCCGCGTGTTGGCATGCAGGTCTTCATGAAGGCTCCACCGCCGCACCAGCCCAGCAGCCAGCCAACGTGGTGCCACGACGCCTTGTCAGCTCAAACGCGTGTCGAAGCCAGGCGAGGCGGCGATAGTTGGGACATGCTTCCTTGCCGTCCCCGATAAAGCAAGATGGACACGTCAGCAGCGCATTAAATGCGTTTGTCCGACGGTGCCTGAGGATAGACTCATCCACTATACACCTTTCCACCTCCTGTGTGCCACTGTGGCAGCCCCTTTTGCCTATAAAAGGAGGCCCGAGGCGACCAGGAGAAGGATTCGGATCTTTTGGGCAAGTTGCACCCCGTAGCTGGCTCAAGAACACAAGAACACTCGAATACATCCACCAAAGCAGGACTAGGGTATTACGCATCTTCGCGGCCCGAACCTGGGTAAACGATCCGTGTGCTTCCTCTCAGACCCGCTCTTTGCACAACCCCGTGCCCACCAACCGTAGAAGGGATCCCAGTGATTCCATGGGTGTCGATATCCCCCGACATCTTTGGCGTGCCAGGTAGGGGGCGCAATTGTGAAAATCCGGTCTAGCAGTTAGCCTAGCAGTTCTTCATCGTCATGGCTCCCAAGAAGAAGGCGGTCACTGAGGGAGTCCTGGACTAAGGGGTCCTCGGGCGTCCGGCCTGTTATTCATTGGGCCAGACTGATGGGCTGTGAAGATACGAAGGCCAAAGACTGTACCGTGTCCGGATTGGACCTTCCCTGGCATGGAAGGCAAGCTAGGCGAACAACTGTGAAGATTCCTTCTTATGTAACCGACCCCATGTAACCCTAGATCTCTCTGGTGTCTATATAAACCGGAGAGCATAGTCCGGATAGGGGACATTCATTACCATATTCACATAGGCTAGAGTTCTAGGGTTTAGCCATTACGATCATGGTAGATCAACTCTTGTAACACTCATATTCATCAAGATCAATCAAGCAGGAAGTAGGGTATTACCTCCATAGAGAGGGCCCGAACCTGGGTAAACATCGTGTCCCCCGTCTCCTGTTACCATCGATCCTAGACGCACAGTTTGGGACCCGCTACCCGAGATCCGCCGGTTTTGACACCGACATTGGTGCTTTCATTGAGAGTTCCACTGTGCCGTCGACAAAAGGTTTGATGGCCCCTTCAATCGTTGATGACGACGTTGTCCAGGGAGAAACCTTTCTCCCCGGACAAATCTTCGTATTCGGTGGCTTCGTACTACGGGCCAACTCGCTTGGCCATCTGGAGCAGATCGACAGCTACGCCCCTGGCCATCAGGTCAGATTCGGAAGCTTGAACTATGTTGCGGACATTCGTGGAGACTTGATCTTCGACGGATTCGAGACCGCGACATTCACTCCCTATCGCCCCGATGGACATGGCTTAAACCTGTCATTGGGCCGCATCCAGGAGATAGCTCCTATAGCAACCCTGGCCCTAGATCCGGAGCAGATCGAGTCGTCCTAAGATGGGAAGCTCAACCCCATCACGGGGGCTACCGATTCCGCGGTGTTGGAGCCGCACACAGATTCTACTGCATATGATATCCGCATCAACGGAACCCCAGACTCGTCCCCGGCGACAGGTTCCGAACCCTGCGAGTCTGCAGATACCGAACTCGATCGGTTATCGATCTTCAAGTTCAGCGCCGCAGACGTCTTCCAACACTCGCCCATGGGTGATGTACTAAACTCGCTAAAAAACCTATCTCTGGCGGGCGACTCGCCACCGAACTATGTTCGGTTCGAACTTGCGACTGATGATGGAGAGTTCCGCTTCCCACCCGCCACCCACTTCATAGCCACTGTCGAAGACCCAACCAACACACTTGACCTTGGCCCCGAAGACATCGACGGTATGGACGACGATGAGGGGCAAGGCCATAACTCAATACCCGCTAGACGCGGGATGGCCACTTCATGGTACTATGTGTGTATGATAGACACACCCAACAACGCTTTCGACGATGACAGGGAGGACCCAGTTGAGGATAAACCTCCTGGTACACAGTCCGAACACCGGCGCGCCCTGCGCTGCTCCAAGTCACGACGCTCAAGATAAAATAATACTAGCACTGGAGAAGATAACACTCCCGACGATGAAGACCCAGTTGAGGTAGGATCCGAACAGGAGGAACAGGAAGGCGGGCAAGACAACCCTGATGAACAGGCCACATATGGAGACTCAGAGGATAGCAATTATCTCCCACTCTCCGAGGAAGAGGAGATCCTCGGCAATGAGAATTTTATCATGCCTTAAGAACCTCTCGAGCAGGAGCGCTTTAAACGCCAGCTCATAGCCATTGCAAGCAGCCTAAGAAAGAAGCAGCGCAGCTTCAAGCGAGCCAATATTTGCTCAATGATAGATGGACCGAGGTCTTGGCCACAGAAGAATACGGCCTTAGCGGCCCAGACAAGAGCCACCCCAAGAGCAGGTGTCTCCCTCAATACGATGGCAGGGCGTTGGAGCCCACACCACCATCGAATAATGCTGTAGGCCGACCACAGTTCGGTCCGGATAAAGCAGCAGCCCAAGCAGAGCACCATACCAACCCATCCGGCCGTCAAAACAAGAACAAAACAGCTCGGGGGAACACTCGCGACACCCAACAGGACCTGGAGGGTAGAACAGGACACACGAAGTCAATACACAGATCGCGGGGACATGCCCCGACCGGTGATGATGGTTACCTATTCGGACACAACAGAGCCGACCACGCTCGGTCCGAACTCCGTAAATGGAGTTCGCCGGAGGTGCTTCATAGTGTGGCTCAACATAGAGGATCCGCACACCCTCTCTGCTTCACTGACGAGGTAATGGAGCATGAATTTCCGGACGGGTTTAAACCCATTAACATCGAATCATACGACGGAACAACAGATCCCGCGGTATGGATTGAGGATTAACTCCTCCATATTCACATGGCTCGCGGAGACGACCTTCATGCCATTAAATACATACCTCTCAAGCTTAAAGGGCCAGCTCGGTACTGGCTAAACAGTTTGCCAGAAAATTCTATTTGTAGTTGGGAAGATTTGGAAGACGCCTTTCGAGACAACTTCCAAGGAACATATGTCCGGCCACTAGATGCCGATGACTTAAGTCATATTGTCCAGAAGCCCGGCGAGTCAGCCAGGGAGCTCTGGACTAGGTTCTTAGTCAAAAAGAACCAAATTGTGGACTGTCCGGACGCAGAAGCCCTCGTGGCCTTCAAACATAGCGTCCGGGATGAATGGCTAGCACGTCACCTCGGCCAGGAAGGACCCAAATCCATGACAGCCCTTACCGCTCTAATGACTCACTTTTTTTGCAGGAGAAGACAACTGGCTCGCTCGTAAAATCAACAACGTCGACGACCCGGGCACTTTCGAAATTCGAGACGGCAACGGTAAGCCACGACGAACCGAACACAACAGTTGCAATAATACTGAAAGATTACGCGACACAACGGTCAACGCCGGATTTCACAATCCAAAACCTGGTCAACGGAAGAAGCCACTAAAGGCAAACCAGGATGGATCATCCACCCTTGATAGAATAGTGGACCCGCCTTGTCAGATTCACGGTCATCTTGATAAGCCAGCTAACCATACCAACAGAAACTGTTGGGTCCTCAAGCAGGCAGGCAAGCTTAACGCCGATAGCAAGGGGAGGAGGCCACCAGGCGATAAAGATGAGGGAGCAGCTCGCTAGCCGAACACCAGGGGCCAGAAACAGTTTCCCTCCGAAGTTCGACCACTCCCGGAACGGAAATAGCAGTTCGGCTTCCGCCACCCACCTACTATACCGGCGAGATTTACACCACGCGTACATCACTACGCACTCAAGATACCATGGGCATCGGCGGAAGCACAATACGGACAACCCTGCAAGCATTCCCGTAACGTTTTTATCCGTTTTCCCTATTTTTCTGTATCATCTCTTGAGAACAGGTGACCAACAGGATAGCATCTACAACGGACTCTGTCGGAGTTCGGATCCGTACACTCACCTAAGGGGCTACCTCCGTTAAGGACTCCCCTCCCGAGGACGGGCGGCGCAGACGTGCGACAGGAGGTCCAAAGTAACTTTTTGTAGACCGCACTCTTTATTCCGAGCCTGTACTATGCCCTTTTTCCTCTGTCCCCGACCCCGAGCATGTTAAATAGTCGGGTTTGTGGCTTCTCTTTTTATATACACATAAATTTATCATTGGCATATTGCTCCGCTCCCAGTAAACCTCATCTGAACTAATCTTTCATACTCTTTCAACAACGAGTACGGCCTCAACGGCTGCTTCACAGATGCACCTCGGCATACCCTGCCAGGGGCTCGGTATGGGAATGAATGAGTTGCCAGTAAAAGTCCGAACAACTTTATAGCGTACTTCGGCGTCGCAAGTTTGGCCTTATACGCATTAGCTCCAAATCATTGTCTTGGGTCAATAGTTGGGTTGCCCGACTCCTGTGCTTTCTATCCTACGTTCCGCTCCATCGGCTAGGGTAGTAAAGGGAGAACTACTGCGATTGTGCCCTGGTCTAAACCGGATTAGCGCCTCAGTAGAGAAAGCCAAAAACTGACTGTCATGATGCGGCGAGAGCTGGTCAACCACTTGAGGACTTCTTGGAATCCTTAGCGATTCTTTGTGTCACACGAGGGATCTTTTTTAGATCAAATATGTAAGGCACTATACGCCGCATACATACTAGGGGCTATGTCGTAGTCCCACCATAAAAATCCTATGTCTAAATGAAAGTGTTAACGCCCTATAGTCCGATTGCCTGGTTCGCTGCATTATCACCTCCTTTACGGACCAAGACATTGGATAAAGAGTGATTAAATGCTTTTCCGCACACCCCCGTACTTCCTTCGAGGGGGCTGAAGCCGACGACTGGAAAACTTTTAGATTATATTAAAACGGCCGCACAGGAGGAATTCAAGCTTTTGAGCAGACATATAAAAATAGATCAATTATAAAATTGTCTTTTACAATTCTAATACACCTCACTCGAACATTATGTTCTTCGAGCATTGACCCTCTATCTGGCGGGCGGCTTCCAGGACGTCTTCAAAATAATGCTCCGGCTCATTACGGTCCTTGCCCTTGGGCGGACTCTTCGCCGCAACATCGACGACCTTCATCTTCCCCCAGAACGTCTTGACTCGGGCAAAGGCAATCCGTGCACCCTCAATGCACGCCGACCGCTTCGCAGCATCGATACGCGGTACCGCATCAACAAGACGCTGCACCAGGCCAAAGTAGCTCTCGGGAACAGGCTCATTCGGCCACAACCAGATTATGACGTTCTTCATGGCGTCGCCGGATATCCTATGAAGCTCGGTCCATTGAGACATCTGTTCATTCAGCAACAGAGGGCGCTTTGATGCACCAAATTGTGAACAGAAAAGCTTCTTCGTTGCATACCCCTCTTGCACTTGGTAAAATTGCGCCGCATCGGAAGAACTCTTCGGCAAGTCCAAAAATTCAGCCGGAGAACTCCAGACCTGGTTTAGCTGAGCATAGTCCGGATCGCCAAACTTAGTCTGAAGCAAAAAGGGCTTACCGGACGCTATCTCCTTAGCCTGCCGAATCTCTTCACGAGCTGCCCTAGATTCAGACCGAGCTTCACTCGCCTCTCGTACGGCCTTATCAAGTTCAGCCATTTTGGCTTTATTCTCCTTCTCAAGGAATTCACAGCGGCTGGCAGTATTCCTCAATTCAAGTGCCAGTGCGAATATTTTCTCCTCACTTTGGCGCCGAGCTGCTTGTTCGGCTCTTAGATCAGCCGATGCCTTCTCGGCAGCCGAATCACTACACCGGGCCTGCTCCTTGCCCCGGGCTAGCTCCGCCCGAAGAGCTTCAACGGCGGCAGCACCATCTGCAATCATGCACATTTCATATAAAACCCTTTTCGGCGTCAGGCCTACATTACAAGCACATGGGTGTAAGAATGCTCGAAATATATACCTTGCGAGTCGTCAAGACGCCTGTTGATCAATGCAATGTCATCTTCTGCAATATCCAGCTTTCGCTGCAGTTCGGCCACTTTCGTAGTTCGGGTAGCCGCAGAAGGGGAGGCAGCCTGTATCCCAAGTTAAATCAAGGTTAGTAACGGAGCATATCTTTTTGATCCTCCGATCGCTTCCTTCGGAAGGCAATCCAAGTCTCAGGGGCTACTGCATATACAACAGGTGCATTCTGTCAATATTATTCAATTGGAAAAACTACATCACAAACCTCAAAAACCTCTTAGAAGGCTCAAGAAGGCCTCGTTCCATCCACCTTTCGCGGATAGAACCTTTTCGACCACCGTAACCATCAAGGCACGGTGCTTCTCTGAAATGGATGCTCGCCGCAGCATGTCCGTCAGCATTTCCGGCGCTCCGGGGTCTTCGGAAACAGCCTCCGGAGTATGGCATTCCTTTGAAGGAATCCGCTTATTCGCCCCCAGAATCGTCTCCGGCTGTAAACCGGACAGTTCGGGGCTGTCATTCTTGATTCCCGAACCCTGAGTGACAGAGGCACCACCTTCGGGTAACGCCTTCTTTGTTTCCTGCACTGCTTGACGATTGGGAGGAGCCCTTCGGGATGATACCTCGGTATCATCTCCCCTGTTGGGTGAAGAGGCCGGAGATGGCGTGTCACTCTCCATCATCTCCGGAAGAAGGTCTCCCGAGGAGGAGGACGATTGAGAAACACCAAGTGTTAACCTGCGTGGATGTGTATATGTCGGATGATTACTTCACTAAGGGGAAAAGAATGAGGTACGTTTAAAGTACCCCAGCTTCACTTACGGTTTGGCCAGAGGTTCGTCCTCGCCATAAAACCTTACGGCAGCATCGCTCGCTCGGCCCAAACTGCCCGACGATAGCATTTTTCCTCTCTTGGAAGGCTTCCCCTCCCGATCTTCGGAAGCATCCCTCTTTTTGCCATGGAGGGCTTCCTCCGCACCTTTGCCCTCGGGCAAAAGAGTTTCGTTTTCCCCGAACACAGTGTCTAATTCGTCCTCAGGGCGGGTATCACCTTCGGCCTCCCTGCTCTCGCCCCCCTCTGCAGACACCTGGTACGGTGTGGGAATCAGCATTCTTGTCAGCAGGGCGGTCGCAGAGTCTTCAGGAAGGGGCGCCGGACACCAAATTAACACCGCTTTCTTTATCCATTCCTGTATGAGGACGGATTGTTCAGTATCTTGTCAAGAGACGCTTGAATGGAAGGTGTTCAGAGTTTGAGTACTTACCGCAGTGTCCGGATGATTGCAGTCAAGGCCGACATCTTCGGTAGTGTCCGGCCATTGCTCTCGTTCCCCGAAATATAATTTCCACATTCCTTCGTGCGTGGTGCCGAAGAAGTGCTGAAGATGCCGCCCTTCTGGATTAAACTCCCACATACGGAGAGGCCGCTGCTGACATGGCAGGGTCTGGCAGACTAGCATTACTTGAACGACGTTCACAAGACCGATGCCCTTCTCGGTAAGGCTTCAGATGCGACCTTGCAGAGCCTGCACTTCATTAACGGATCCCCAGTCCAATCCCTTATTGATCCATGAAGCAAGCTGAATTGGAGGGCCGGGTCGGAACGCAGGCATAGCCGCCCACTTGGAGCCCCGCGGCTCGTTGATATAGAACCACCCCTACTGCCATAGGTCGAAAGACTCGGCGAAAGATCCTTTAAACCAAACCGCGCTGGCAAGCTTGCCTATTGTGACGCTGCCGCACTCTGCCTGCTCCCCCTCTGTCACCTACGGCCTCATGTCAAAGGTCTTGAGCCACAAACCAAAGTGCGGAGGAGTGCGGAGGAGTCCGGAGGAAGGCCTCACACGTGACGATAAATGTCGAGATGAGGAGAATAGAGTCCGGGGCCAGATCGTGAAAGTCTAGCCCATAGTAGAACATGAGCCCCCAGACGAAGGGGTTAAGCGCGAACCCTAACCCATGGAGGAAGTGGGACACAAACACTACCCTCTCACCGGATTTGGGGGTAGGAAGGACCTGCCCCTGTGCAGGAAGTCGATGGAGGATTTCCGGGGTGAGATACCTCGCTGCGCGGAGCTTTGCAATATCCTCCTCTGTGACAGAAGAAGCCACCCACCGGCCTTGACGGCTGGATCCGGACATGATTAGGGCTGGTGGCGATGGGAACCCGAGGGTTGGAACTTGGGGTGGTTAGGGTTGAGGAAGGAGCAAGCGCAAAGGAAGAAGACGAGTCTGGGACCCTATATAAAGACCCCAAATACTAAGCGTATCCACCTGGGTCTCGAAACTTACCTATCTCCAGAGAGTTGTACCCAGGGGACGGTTGGGTTACCCACGCCTGCATTAATGAAAATCCCGTGAATAAGGGAACACGATCTCTCCCTTGGCAAGACGTGCCAGTAAAACCGCGTCCCGAGACGTGGGGCGACGTGCCAGCCAACGGTTGGAAATAGTAACCGGGCAGGCGTGATGCGATGTCATAAACAGTTATCAACAAATTAGACTCGTGGAATATTGTATTTTCTGCAATTATATACACAGGTCCGGATATACCTACTACATCCGAAGACTATTCCAGAGTTCGGAAGGAGGGAACCCGCCTTGCAATGCCGAAGACAATCTGCGCGCCGGACTCCTCGTCATTGAAGCCAGGTTCGGGGGCTACTGAGGGAGTCCTGGACTAAGGGGTCCTCGGGCGTCCGGCCTGTTATTCATTGGGCCGGACTGATGGGCTGTGAAAATACGAAGGCCGAAGACTATACCCTTGTCCGGATTGGACCTTCCCTGGCGTGGAAGGCAAGCTAGGCGACCAACTGTGAAAATTCCTTCTTATGTAACCGACCCCATGTAACCCTAGATCTCTCCGGTGTCTATATAAACCGGAGAGCATAGTCCGGATAGGGGACATTCATTACCATATTCACATAGGCTAGACTTCTAGGGTTTAGCCATTACGATCTCGTGGTAGATCAACTCTTGTAACACTCATAATCATCAAGATCAATCAAGCAGGAAGTAGGGTATTACCTCCATAGAGAGGGCCTGAACCTGCGTAAACATCGTGTCCCCCGTCTCCTGTTACCATCGATCCTAGACGCACAGTTCGGGACCCCCTACCCAAGATCTGCCAGTTTTGATACCGACAGTCACGGCGATCGGTTCGTCGGGAGCCGGACGGCCCTACCGATGCGGGCGAGCAGCGGGCCGTCCAGGCAGAAACCGAGGTGCGACCCGCCGCACCAACATAGCTCTGGCAGTCAGAGCCTGGCGAGCGGCGTCGTTCGTGTGCAAGACAACGGGCCGCACGCCGCCAAATCCAGAGACGGAGCTGGGCCCCCCGCAGGTGGCGCGGGGCCCTCCGAGGGCGCCGCGGCGACCTCCAAGACACCCACGCGGGTGCCCATAGCGCACTCTTCCCAGGATGTGCGCGACGAGCAGCGTCACCACACAGGTGACCCCGGGCGCCGCCGTGGGAAGAGTCTTGTGCATCATTTGCGGGACGAAGGAGGCCAGCATGCCCGCCGAAGTGCTGGCGAAAATGGCACACAACCGCCGGGCTGTGACAGAGCTCCTTCTAACGTGGTTAGAAGTCGGAGCGCGCCATGTTCCACGCAGCTTTTGCCTCCACCCACGCCAGCAGAAGCTTTGGCGCGCGCGCAGCTGCTCCTCGACTTCCCTCCTGCTGCGGAAAAGCTCGACGAGTGGAGAGCCACTATCCGGAACCTCGTCGGCGTCGCCAACAAAGATGAGCCACGGCCAGCGGGGCCCTCAGGCTGGCGCTCCGTCGAACCACCGCACGCCAGCGGTGGAGGGGCCGGAGGTCCTGCGGCCACGGTGCACTCTCCTCCTCCACGCCTGTCGGTGTTCTGGGAACGGGGGTCCCCAGACTTGCCTGCCTGCGGACCATGGCGTGGCTATGCTAGCGGGCCTGTACACCCATCTTCATCACAAGGCATTCAAGACCCTCGCGAGGGGCCAAGCCTCGCGAGGCGGACGGCGCGAGACCTCCTCGGGAGTGACCTCACTAGGCTACCTCGCGAGGGGCGGAGAGATCATGGCAAGGCAAACCTCGCGAGGTTCTCATGACGTTAGCCATGACTATCGAGACCAGGCGGGCGCCAGTGCACATAGTGTCCTTGTTTCCTCTTTGGTGCTAAGGAGGCAAGCGTAGGCGAGGAGTACCGAGGCCTCAGGCAAAGGTTTCCATATCGGTGCAACGAGACCAAGACCAGCAGGACCGCAAGACGGAGGTCATCGTGGAGCCCAAGCCGGCGTCACCACCAGAGCCTTTGGCAGGCGAATACCACCTTTAGTCAGGATAGCTTGTACTAGCTGTCCCCTTTCAAATTGGCCGTTGTTGGCTCCCTTCCCGCTCAATATTTGGGAAGAGGACCAGGGCCTCTATAAATAGGTCTAGCCACCACAGTAGGAGAGATCCCATCTGAGACTAGGTCCAACCCATCCTCACACCCACCAAGCACAAGAACACCTCACCTCAGGAGGCTGTTCTTCCCCTTGTACTGTTCATCCTCTGCCCGGGAGGCAATCCACCACACCACACTGGAGTAGGGTATTACACCACAACGGTGGCTGAACCAGTATAAATCTTGTGTCTCTTGTGTTGCGAGTTCGTCGAGCTAAGCTTGGAGATTCCGGTGATGCTGAGGGCGTGATTTGGTAGGGGGAGATCATCGTGCGCACCCCAGTGTTCGAACCTTGAGGGTTTTACCGGAACCCGAGATCTGGCATTTGGTGCGCGAGGTAGGGGTGCGCCGGAGTTTTCCTTCCGTCGATTCACGCTCCACCATCTTCACGCCCATTCTCCATGGCCAGCGCCGCTCTTCCGGCCGGATCTACGGGCACCCACGGTGACACCTGGGGGCTCTGAGACCTTGCTCCCGCCTTGCGGCAGGTGTAGTGGCCACCCAAGTTCAAGCCGGAGATGCCGCCGTGCTACGATGGCGCGGCGGACCCGTCGGCTTTCCTGCTGGCGTATGAGGAGGCCGTTCTTGAGGCCGGGGGCGACGACAAGGTCATGGCCAACTGGCTTCCCATGGCCCTCACTGGCGCACCGCGCGCCTGGCTGCTCAACCTCCCCGGATCCACGGTGGCATGTTGGGAGGAGCTACGCGGTCTCTTTGCTGCGCTCTATGCGGCACCGGCGCACCACGCGGTCACGACCATCCTCGGCGGCTCGCAAGCACCGCCCTCGGATCGTCACATCAAGCCGTTCCTTCGTCAGATCGGCGCCACTTCCAAGTGCCCTGGGGCTCCGCCGGGCTGGGCTCCGCCCAAGGCCGACCCCTCCTTCGACTCAGAGGATCATCCCGTCTCCACCATCGGCTCGAGTGTGCTCCCAATGCTTTGCACACCCACCATCTGCAACGTGTCTGTCACCAAGACGCTCATCGATGGCGGCGCCAGCCTCAACATGCTCTCCGTCGAGGCCTTCAGCCTTCTTCACATACCGCTCGAGCGGCTCCACCCCAGCAAGCCTTTCTTAGGGGTTGGTGGAGGCTCCGCCCACTCCATGGGGCGGATCCGCCTCCCTGTAACCTTCGACACGCGCGACAACTACCGCACCGAGCTGGTCGCCTTCGACATCGCCTGCATCGGCCTCCCGTACAATGCCATCCTCGGGTACCCGGCCCTGGCTCAGTTCATGGCAGCGACCCATCCGGCCTACAACCTCATGAAGATGCCTGGGAGCAAGGGTGTCCTCACGGTAGTTGGGGACACCAAGCAAGCCCTGATGACGCTCAAGCTTGCCCTCAAGACCGCTGCAACAGTGCAGCCCGCCGACGCGGACACCTCCAAGGCCAAGGAAGCCGCACCATCCAAGAAGAAGCAGTTGTTCACTCAAGACAAGGCAGAAACCAAGCAGGTGCCAGTCGAGGAGGACGTGTCCTCGGGGGCAACCTTTACCATAGGCGCAACCTCGAGCCTGATCAGGAGGAGGCGCTGGTGAAGTTCTTGCGCGCAAACAAGGAAGTGTTCGCTTGGGAGCCCGATCAGCTGGTAGGGGTTACAAGAGGGGTGATAGAGCACCACCTGTAGGTGTGCCCCAACGTACGCCCCGTAAAGCAGAGGGCGAGGTGGCAGTCCACGGAGAAGCAAACTTTCATCGTCCAAGAGACCCGCAAGTTGGAGGCTGCGGGTGTCATTTGCGAGGTTCAGTACCCCGAGTGGCTGGCGAACCCCGTCGTTGTGCCAAAGAAAGGCGGGAACGAGCGTATGTGCGTCGACTTCACTAACCTCAATAAGGCCTGCCCCCAAGATCCGTTCCCGCTTCGCATCGACCAGATCGTCGACTCCACCGCTGAGTGCGAGTTGTTGTGCTTCCTGGATGCGTTTTCAGGATATCACCAAATCAAGATGGCGGTAGAAGATGTGGAGAAGACAGCCTTCCTGACCCCGTGTGGGGTGTATTGCTACACTTGCACGCCGTTCGGGCTGCGCAACGCAGGCGCAACCTTCCAACGGCTCATGCACATAGCCTTGGGTCGACCGCTCGGGAGAAACATTGAGGCTTACGTCGACGACATCATGGTGAAGTCTCGGGAGGCGAGAACTTTGATTTAGGACCTGGAGGAAACCTTCGCGAGCCTCCCCCAGGTGGACTTGCGACTCAACCCGGAAAAGTGTGTGTTTGGCGTCCCTTCCGGCAAGATACTGGGTTTCCTTGTGTCCCACAGGGGGGGTCGAGGCCAACCCAGAGAAGGTTAAGGCCATCAAAGACATGAGTCCACCGCAAACCCCCAAGGAAATGCAGAAGCTTGCTGGACGGGTGACTGCGTTGGGACGTTTCAATTCCAAGCTGGGAGAGCACGCCCTACCCTTCGTCAAGCTGATGAAGAAGAAGGGCCCATTCGAGTGGACCCCGAAGGCCGACCAAGCATTTCAAGACCTCAAGAGATATCTGACCAGCCCTCAAGTGATGGTGGTGCCGCGACCTCTCGAGCCCCTAGTGCTTTACCTTGCCGCCACTCCCTACTCTGCCAGCGCGGCTTTAGTGGCGGTTCGGGAAGAACACCAAGGCAAGGGCGCATCACGCCGAGCTATGCCCCCAGCAGGGACGGTGTAAGACCAGGAGGGCGCCGCAAAGGCCGCAGCTGCGGCAGCAGAGGATCAAGCTCAGCAGGACGACGCCCCAGAACCTGCAGGGACCCCGACAAGCGATCAGGCATTGGGGGCTCCACCACCTCAGGAGGCACCCCAACCCCCGAAAGGCGCAAGCCTCATCGGTGCACCCGCCCTCGTCGAGCACCCGGTCATCCATCAAGGTCGTCTCCGCCTACCCATTGAAGAGGGTGCTCAGGAGCCCCAACCCTGCCGGGAGAGTCGCCGAGTGGAACATCGAGCTGCAGGCATTCCAGTTGGAGTTCAGCACCACTAGGGTCATCAAGGGAGCCGCACTCGCTGACTTTGTGGCAGAATGGACAGACGCCCGGCGCTTGAAGTAGGCGAGGATCGTCCCCTCTCACTGGGAAGTGAGGCGCCCGACGGCTGGGTCATGTATTTCGATGGTGCCTTCACGTGACAGGGCGCGGGGGCTGGGGCAGTGCTCATCTCGCCCACTCAGGACAAGCTCTACTACGCTGTACAGCTCTGCTTCCAGCAGGGCGAGAAGGTCTCCAACAACATTGCAGAGTATGAAGGCCTCATAGCCGGCCTGAAGGCTGCAGCGGCCCTGGGGGTGAAGCGTCTCACCATCAGGGGCGATTCGCAACTCCTCGTCAACTTCTCCAACAAGGTATACGAGCCGAAGGACGAACACATGGAGGCATACCTCACGAAGGTGCGCAAGATGGAGAAGCAGTTCCTGGGCCTGGAGTTGTAGCACGTGCCCCATGGCACCAATAAGGAAGCCGACGACATCGCCAGAAGGGCATCCAAGCAACAGCCCCAAGAGCCCGGCATCTTCGAGGAGAGGCTCTTCAAGCCATCGGCAACACCACCGCTTTCATGGACAGCGCAGCCTCGGGAGGAGCTCCCACAGCCACCTGCCACGGGAGCCCCAGCCTGTGGCCTGACCTCGGGAGCGCGTCTACTCTTGGCACTCGAGCCCGAGGAGGGACGCTGGACCAAAAAAATCAAGGAATATCTGATGCAAGAGGCATTGCCGAAGAAGGAGGAGGACGCAGAGCGTGTGGCCTGGCAAGCCACGGCATACTGCATCCAGGATGGTGAGTTATACAGGAAGCGGCCAAATGAAGTTTCTCTACGTTGCATCTCCAGGGAACAGGGGAAAGAGCTGCTAGCCGACATACACGGTGGGGACTGCGGGCACCACTCATTGTCACGAACCTCGTCGGCAAGGCGTTCCGCAGCGGATTCTACTAGCCTACGGCGCTCAACGACGCAGCTGAGCTGGTGAAGTCCTGCGAGGCCTGCCAATTGCACGCCAAGCAAATCCATCAGTCATCTCAAGGCCTCTAGACCATTCCACTCTCGTGGCCGTTCATAGTCTGGGGACTGGATATCCTAGGCCAGTTCCCTCAAGTGCCTGGGGGCTACCGATACCTCTACGTTGTCATCGACAAGTTCACCAAGTGGGCGGAGGTGGAAGCCGTCCGCACCATCCCAGCTGGCTCTACGGTCAAGTTCATCAAGGGCCTCATGAGCTGTTTTGGGGCCCCCAACCGCATCATCACCGATAATGGCTCGCAGTTGACCAGTAATCTCTTCAAAACGTACTGTGCTAACCTTGGAACGCAGATCTGCTACGCTTCAGTGGCGCACTCCCGGAGCAATGGTCCAGCCAAACTCGCCAACGCGGAGGTCCTGAGAGGCCTCAAGACCAGGACCTTCAGGAAGAAGCTCGAAGCCTGCGGCAGGGGCTGGCACGACAAGCTCCAGTCCGTGTTGTGGTCCAGCTACACCACCTCCACCAAGCCAATGGGCGAGACCCCATTCTTCCTCGTCTACGGAGAAGAAGCGGTTCTCCCTCACGAGGTCAAGCATCACTCCGCACGGGTCCTGGCGTTTGATGAGACGCAGCAGGACGCCACGCGGGGGTGGACCTCGTGCTGGGGGAGGAACGCCGCCGCGAAGCTGCACTGCGGGCGGCAAGGTACCAGGAGGCGCTGCGGCGGTACCACTGTCACAGCGTTCGCTCCAGGATGCTCGAGGTGGGTGACCTCGTCCTGAGGCGGGTGCTCTCCAGGGAAGGGCTGCATAAGTTGTCACCCATGTGGGAGGGCCCGTTCAAGGTCGTCCATGTCTCCAGGCCTGGAGCCGCACGCCTGGAGACGCAGGATGGGATACCCATCCAGAACGCGTGGAACATCCAGCACCTCCGTAAGTTCTACCCTTGAAGAAAGGCCCAGCGCCTATGAAGAAGGCCCAGTGCCTGTGAAGGTCTCCACTCGTGACAATCTCACGTAATAATGAGTGGGGCTGTACACAGCCCGGAGTCTCAGGAGTGTCGCCCTCGGGCCAAGGGGCTCCCTCCCACGTCTTAGTGGCAGCACTTAGCTCCGCGCTGGTGAGAAGACATGAAGACTAGACTAGGTGCCGGACGCGGCTTTTCATTTGCTTTCTGTAGTTTGCTCGCCACCCTTTAATTGAAGTTTGCTTCTGGTGTTCTTTGCTGATTTGGTTCCGTCGCCTTCTGCCTCTGTTTCTGTCTTCAATTTCGCATGTACTCTCTCTCGCATACCTCATGAGGGGGCTGGACAGGTGCCCCCATGAGCATTTTTCCTTTTTCTGCTTTTTGCGAGGCACCCTCGTTCGAGCTCGCAAGCTGGCGCACCTCTCCTAATCCTTGCCCCTCGGGTACCGCAATACGAAGCGCTGGGTCAAGGCCAGCGGCACTTGCGACCAAGGATCGGGTAAACGATAAGCCTCCTAACAAGTTTTTTGCAGTTCCTAAGCGCCTACCAGGCCAAGGAGGCCTCGACACGCACCAGGAAGGAAGCACCTCAAGAAGAGGAGACTACTCCGAGCACGTCAAGCTAAGTTATCTCTACATAAAACGACGATGTAGCGACACAGCACAGGAACAATAGACATAGCATAATAATTGAGAAATCATAGTTCGTTGCACGCCCCTCCGTGGCCCATACTGGTTTCTTTCTTAATACAGGAAGGAAAGGAAGAACGAAATAAAAGCAGCGCGTGCCCCTACAGCGGTCCGCGAGGGCGGGCTCTTGGCGGCGTCCCGAGCTCAGTCAGACCCCTCCTCGCGGTTGGCGGAGGCGCGGTAACGAGACGACCCGCTGCCGCCTTCGAAGCGGGCGTGGCGGCTGGTCGTAACCACCGCTATTGGAGCTGTCGCCGGAGGAAGAGCCACCGTAGCTGGACGAGACATGGTCGCTACCAAGGGCGGGTTCGCCCTCATCCTCATCACGAACATCGCCAAGGCCGAGCACCTCGTAGTCGTCATTGACCTTGGGGCAGCACCCGGCGCAGCGACAATCTTCCCCAAACACCCTCACGTAGAGTGTCGCGTCGCCATCGTACTTGAAATGCAGGGTGCACCGCCATCCCAGGCCACACGCGCGGGCAAATGTCTGCCAGTCACGGGCCAGGGCTATGTTGCCCGGGACGGAGACCTCAACCGTGACCCAGGAAGCCCTGCTGCAGCAGCTGTCTGCCTATAGCCAGAGCCCGCCTGGACCTGCGGCCGGCAGCTAGTCAGTGAATAAGCGCGGGAGCTGAAGCCAGTTGCCGGCCTGGTTCTCCGACCAGACGACGAACTCCAGGAGCACCTCCGCCGAGTGGAAGCGCGGCCGGGGAGGGCCGCGCGACCATGGCACGTATCCCTTCACCGACAGGGCTGCCACGACCGAGGCAACCCCTACCACGCGAAGCGGCATTGCCGCGGCTGCGGGGGGCCGCGGTGCGGGTCGCAGTGTGCTTGCGGGGACGGCCGCATCCGCGCTTGGGCACCGGAGAGCCGGGCCCCTCCTGACGGGCCTTCCCCTTCTCCGCGGTAGAGAACCTCTTTGACGGCGCCATTGATGTCACTATTGGCAATGGAGCAAAGGGGGAGAAGCGAGCGGAATGGGAAGAGATGGGCGACGGGGGCTCCGCCCCCCTTCCCATTTATAGCGGAAGAAGGCCAACCGGCGCCCCCCACGATCACAGGTAATGATGGTTTTCCTTGCATGTCGCAGGGACTAGTCAAGTCGTGCAGTTGCCGAGGCGACGTGGGGAAGTGGAGACGCCCACGCCCAATCAACCGCCACACGTCGGCAGAGGCCGCAGGCTTTGGGGGCCCGCGGCGCTCCGTACTTGACCCTTGGCTTCGCCGCGAAGCCAAGCCCGAGTGCACCTTGGGCCCGGGGGCTACTGTCGGCGTTCTAGTAATGGGGTCCCCAGACTTGCCTGCCTGCGGCCCACAGCGTGGCTATGCTAGCGGGCCTGTACGGCCCATCTTCATCAACAATGCATTCAAGACCCTCGCGAGGGGGCCAAGCCTCGCGAGGCGGACGGTGCGAGACCTCCTCGGGAGCGACCTCACTAGGCTACCTCGCGAGGAGCGGAGATATCAAGGCGGGGCAAACCTCACGAGGCTCTCGTGACGTGAGCCATGAGGACCGGCACCAGGCGGGGGCCAACGCGCGCAACGTCCTTGTTTCCTCTTTGGTGCTAAGGAGGCAGGCGCAGGTGCGGAGTACCGAGGCATCAGGCAAAGGTTTCCATATCGGTGCAACGAGACCAAGACCAGCAGGACGGCAAGACGGAGGTCACCATGGAGCCCAAGACGGCGTCACCACCAGAGCCTTTTGCAGGCGAAGACCGCTTTTGTCAGGATAGCTTGTACTAGCTGTCCACTTTCAAATTTGCCCGCCGTTGTTGGCTCCCTTCCCGCTCAATATTTGGGGAGAGGACCAGGGCTTATATAAGTAGAGCTAGCAACCACAGAGGGGGGGGGGACGGATCGAGTTCTCATCCACAAGTCCACAGAGCACAAGAACACCTCAACCTCAGGAGGCTGTTCTTCCCCTTGTACTATTCTTCATCAGCCCAAGAGGCAATACACCACCACACACTGGAGTAGGGTATTACACCACAACGGTGGCCCGAACCAGTATAAATCTCGTGTCTTTCCGTGTTGTGAGTTCGTCGAGTTCGTCCGCGAGATCTTAGCGAGCTAGGGCGTAGATCGGTAGGAGGGAAAGAACTTCGCGTGCACCCCAGAGTTCGAACCTTAAGGGTTTTGCCGGAACCCCACATCCGACAACGCCAGCCACTGCGGGTGTCGACCCGTCGTGATGACGCTTGTGGTAACATTTCCATAGCTTCGTCTGACCCACGGACCCACCGCGACCAGCACCAAGTTCTTCGGGAGCGAGCCCATGAAGACGCTCGAACCACCATGGAACACCGGCGCGACACACGCTCAGTCGGATAAGCGGGCGGGGCCCGCTATGGACCACCCAGCACCGGGAGGCTCCGATGGCCTACCTTACGAGGTGGGTTGCCCAGTCTTTACCCGTGAGCTGCGGCAGTTCTAGTGGCCGTCCCACCGCACGTTCAAGCCCGACGTCGGCCAGAAGTACAACGCAAGACCCATCCGTCAGAGTTCCTCATTGTCTACACCACCGCGATGCAAGCCGCTGGAGCTCGTGATGACGAGGTGCTTGCCAATTACTTCCCGTTGGCCCTGAAACACAATGTCATCTCCTGGTTGATGCACTTGCCGGCGGATTCCATTTCTTCTTGGTCGAATCTGTGTCATGAGTTCGTTGGTGCCTTCACTGGAGGCCACCAAGCTCATGGCCAGGCGAGTGATTTGCATATCATTCCCCAGAAGGAAGGTGAAAACCTGCGCAAGTACATACAGAGGTTCAGCCGAGTACAATACAACATCCCAGACGTTCATCCCGCGTCCGTGATCAACGCATTCCATCAGAATGTGCGTAACCGCAAGATGCGTGAAGAGCTGGCAATGAACAAGGTCAAGGATGTGGCAGAACTTTACATTCTGGCCGATAGATGCGCTCAGGCCGAAGAGGGGAGGAAGTACCCCGGCGAGGATGCCGGCGCGGAAACCGTCTCTACCGACGAAGACACCGCAGCCCCGACGAAGAAGGGTCAGCGTCGCAACAGGAAACGCAAGGGCAAGGCCGTGCTTGCTATCGAGGGATCCGACAACACCGGCACTACCAAGAAGGCCAAGGCAGATGACCCCGACAAGGAGATTGCCGGGTGCGCCACTTGTCGGGCCTTGGCGGCTGTCGATAAGCCAGGAGGCTCCGACAAGCAATACAACAAGATCCACCTCACCAAGGGCCATGACCTCCAGAACTGCCGACAAGTCGAGCTGCTTGCTGAAAAGCAAAAAGCCGAGTACGAGAGGCGGGACAAAGAGAAGGGTCAGGATGGTGCCGAAGGATCCGACAAGAAGCGTGGCGGCCAAGGAGGTTGCTGCAGCAAGGATAACCAGCAAGAGAGGCCCGCTCGGGGCCGCGACAAGAAGCAGGAAGACGACGATCATGACGAGAACGACGAGTCCGGTGAGCATGAGTTTCAGAAGGCTACGGAGGCCATGTGCGTCGATGGTGGCGCCTCGCTGCATACTTCTCACTGCCAGCTCAAGCAGTGGGCACGTGAGATCACAACAGCGGAGCCATCGTTCGACGCTCAGAAGCCGCTGAAGTGGTCCAGCACGCCCATCATCTTTGACGCCGAGGATCACCCTGACCGCACAACTGCGGTCGGGTGTTTGCCATTGTTGGTTTCACCAACGATACGCAACCTCAAGGTGAACAAGATGCTGGTTGACGGCGGGGCCGGTCTGAACTTAATCTCACCCGTTGTGATCAAAAGGCTGAAAATTCTTGATAGAGACCTCGAGGAGACGGGCACGTTTCAAGGGGTCAACCCGGGAAGGAGCCAGACAAAGGGGAAGGTCACGTTTCCTGTGACGTTTGGAGGCGAGTTGAACTACAGGACGGAAAGGATTGTCTTCAATGTAGCCGAGATCCCTTTGCCCTACAAGGGATCCTCGGCCGCCCGACACTAGCCAAGTTCATGGCGGCGGCGCATTACGCCTACAACACGCTAAAGATTCCTGGGCCGATGACCATCATCACCGTCCCCTGCGACAAGAAGGATCTGCTGATCTGTGCCGACCTACTCTATCGAGAAGCAGTTGCAGCAGCTGCCGCCAAGGCACTTGCTCTTGCTGCTGAAACCCCGGGAGGGAAGAAGAAGACCAGCAAGACCTCTCACACCCACTCCAGCAAGCGCACCTCTTCGGAGTGTTGTGCTACCGTCGAGGATGTGCCAGAGAGCTCCAGTGGCAAGAGCAAGAAATCCAGAGCTGCACCACCAGAGACCAAGAAGGTGTCCGTCAAGGAGGATGGCATGGGAGGGGCTTTCACCATAAGCTCCACCCTCGACAGCAAATAGGAAAGCGCGCTCATCACTTTCCTGCGGGCGAATGTCGATGTGTTTGCATGGCAAGCATCCGACATCCCCGGAGTTCCCAGGGAAGTGATTGAGCACCATCTTGCTGTCTGCCCCCATGCACGACCCGTCAAGCAGAAGGTCAGGAAGCAAGCTTTGGAACGGCAAGAGTTCATCACAGAGGAGATCAGGAAGTGGGAAGAAGCAGGCTTGGTGAGAGGAGTACTCCATCCGACGTGGTTGGCCAATCCGGTGGTGGTGCGCAAGGAAAATGGGAAGTGGAGGCTGTGTATTGCCTACACAGATATCAATAAGGATACTACCAGATCTTCATGACAAGGGAAGACGAAGAAAAGATAGCATTCATCACCCCATGTGGTACGTATTGCTTTTTACGAATGCCTTTCGGGTTGAAGAGTGTTGGCTCAACGTTTGCAAGAGCAGTCCAAATTGGTTTTGAGCCCCAGCTACATAGAAATATGGAAGCATATATGGATGACATAGTGGTCAAGACCAAGTACAGGGCAACACTTGTACAAGATCTGGAGGAGACGTTTGCAAATTTGCGCAAGATAAACCTCAAGTTGAACCCTGAGAAGTGTGTCTTCGGAGTTCCGTCCGGCAAACTTCTCGGATTCTTTGTGTCACAGCGTGGGATCGAGGCGAAACCAGACAAAATCAAGGCTATCGAGCAGATTGAGGCGCCCAAGCGGATCAAGGATGTGCGTCGGCTCACCGGCTACATTGCCGCCATGAGCCAATTCATCTCCAAGTCTGCTGAGCGTGCCCTTCCCTTTTTCAAAATCTTGAAAAAGGCAGGCCCAATGGAGTGGACCCCGGAGGCCAAAGTGGCATTGCAGGATCTAAGAAAATACCTGTCCTCTACACCAGTACTAGTTGTGCCTAAACCACAAGAGCCGTTGCTGCTGTATCTGGTGGCGACGAATCAAGTGGTCAGCGCCGCGCTAGTGGCACAGAGGGAGGTCGACGAAGAGGCAGTGGCAACGGCAGCACCGGCGGATGGCGAGCCAGAGATTCCCCCGGCAGGGCCTGGCGTCGGTAAGGCAAGGCCGCCGGCAGAGTCTGACGGCATCAGGACAAGGCCCGCGCAGTCAGATGAAGTGGTGCAGAAGAAGAAGAAGATGCAGCACCCGGTTTACTTTGTCAGCTCCCTCTTGCAGGGGGCTAGGTCGAGGTACTCTGGTGTGCAGAAATTTCTCTTCGGCCTCCTTATGGCCTCGAGGAAGCTGCGTCATTATTTCCAAGCACACAAAATCACCGTCGTTACCCGCCTCCCGTTGCAACGGATACTGCATACCCAGACACAACCGGGAGGATCATGGAGTGGGCCTTGGAACTGTCGAGCTTTCGTTTGAAGTTTGAAAGTACTTCGACAATCCAGAGCAGAGTCCTGGCGGAGTTCATTGCAGAATGGACCTCAACGCCCGACGAAGAGATCCAGGAGACCACTCTCCCCGGCAAGGAAGCAAGTCGCAACTGGATCATGTACTTTGACAGGGCTTTCTCGCTGCAAGGCGCCGGTGCTGGTGTGCTGCTAGTCGCACCCACCGGAGAGCACCTCAAGTATGTAATCCAGATGTACTTTCCCAGGGAGATGTCCACAAATAACACCGCTGAATACAAGGGGTTGCTTGCCGGTCTCAGGATCGCGGCAGACCTCGGGATTAAGAAGCTCATCGTCAGGGGTGATTCATAGCTTGTCGTCAGGCAAGTTAACAAATATTATCAGAGCCCATTGATGGAGGCCTATGTAGATGAGGTGAGGTAGCTGGAAGAGTGCTTCGACGGTATACAAGCAGAGCACGTTCCCCGAGTGGAGAACGACATCGCCGATTACCTGTCAAAGCGCGCTGCATTCAAGCTACCTGTGGAACCAGGTACTTTTGTGCTTCGGTTAACTCAACCATCCATTGAACCATCAACAGAGCAGAACAAGCAAAGGAAATCAGGCCCCGGCAAGTACTTTCCCACCGAGCCCCCTGGGGCCGCCGGCAAGGATGTTGCCGTGGGAACTGAGCCTGCCAAGGGGCAACTGACTCCGGCAGGGCGTCAAGCCCTGGCCATAGAGACGACCGCTCCCATGGCAGAAGAAATGCCTTTAGCCCTTGCCGTCGAGCCCCAGGCTCCGGCATGGGCACAACATACTGTCTGATTCCTCCAAACAGGGGAGCTTGCTGAGGAGCAGGAAGAAGCGGAGAAAGTAGCCCGTCGGTCTGCTATGTATCAGTTCGTCGATGACGTCCTGTACAGGAAAAGGCCGAACGGTGTGAAATTGAAGTGCATCCCCCGGGAGGAAGGACTAGAGCTGTTGGCAGAGATACACAAAGGCATATGTGGCTCCCACATAGGGTCGAGGGCCCTTGCCGGCAAGGTTTCTTCTGGCCCACTGCCCTCCAGGATGCAATGGCACTAGTGACCAAGTCTGAAGCGTGTCAGTTCCATTCGAAGAAGCTTCATCAACCAGCTCAAGTCCTTCAAACAATTCCTCTCTCCTGGCCATTTTCGGTCTGGGGGCTCGACATACTGGGCCCTTTCCCCCGCGCTGTCGGGGGCTTTGAGTACTTGTACGTTGCGATTTACAAGTTTACAAAGTGTCCGGAGGTGGAGGCAGTGAGAAAGGTTACAGCACAGTCAGCCGTCAAGTTCTTCAAGGGGCTAGTCCGCCGTTTTGGTGTGCCAAACAGAGTCATCACTGACAACGGCACACAGTTCACAAGCCACACCTTCATGCAGTACATCCAGGACCTCGGCAGCACTGGATTGATGAGTTGCCGGGGGTTCTTTGGTCGATGAGAACAATGCCAAATCGAGCCACCGGCCAGACACCCTTTGCCCTGGTATACGGGGCAGAGGCAGTTCTCCCCTCGGAACTCACATATGGGTCACCTCGAGTGCTCGCTTATGACGAGCTTGAGCAAGAGCAATGACGGCAAGATTGTGACACCCAAATTTTTATTTGGATTTTTCAAAAGATTTTATTTGACTTGAGGGAGGTGATTTAAATTTTTTTTTCAAAAGAACTCTCCCTCTCAAATATTTTTTCTTCTTTATGGCAAAGGTTTTATTTGGATTCACCCAAGATCTGTCTTTGGTCTTGGAGGTTCTTGCTTTTTATTTGGACTCAAGACAAAATGCTTTTCATTTGGGGAAAATGACCTTTGAAAATCTTTTTGAAAATGCACTATGACTTTTGGAATAATCCCTTGCCACTTTCAACTTTTCTCTCTTGCCATGGCCTTAGTGCAAATCCACCCTCCTAAACCTTCCCTCATCTTTGGATCATGATTTGCATCAAATCCAGCAAGTTGAACCTCCCCTATGATTATTTTTCCATTTAAAACTTATCAAATAAATTTCTGTCTTCTATTCTAGCCATTGGTGATTTACAAAGGAACTCCACTTTCTGTTTTGATTTTTGCCCCCAAACCAATTCCCCTTCCTAGTTCTTTGAACCCTCAACCAAGATCCATGAAGATCCACTGGTCTTCAGTTCAAATTTTTCAAACTACACTTGCTGCAAGTTTGGACCAGATTTGTCAAATTTGGTGAAATTCATTCAAATCTTTCTCCAAATATTCCAAGTAAAATCAGGCAGCCCCTGGGTGCATTGAGTGGTCACCTCACCAAGTACCAGCTCCAGAAATTTTTTTCTGCTTGCCTAATCATTCTGTCGAACACCTGCAGTGCTATGTCAATGTCAAGTTCAGAGATTCAGAAATTCAGTTCAGTAATCTACTGTCGTTTTCTTCAGAACCTGTTGTCGATCTCGACAGTGCCGCGTTGGCACCTTGATCCTCGTCCCCTCCTCCTTGTTCCTGCTCCGCACGAACGCCTGGCACCTTGCGGACGTCGGCGACGAGCAGCAGAAGGTGCGCCGCCCCGTGACCGACGCCAGCGGTGGCTTTGCGGCCGCCAGAGAGAGGCGCGGCGCTGACGGCGCCACCCAGCGCCGCCCAAGCCACCCGAGCTCGCCGCGTGGCCTTCCACTCCCCAAAACATGCTGCCACTCTCGTCGTGAACCGCAGGGCGCGGAGCATGCTCTCTGCCGCCGACGTGCCCGTGCGGCCACCCCACCGTGGACCGGCGCCGTTACGCCAAGACCAGCCGAGATTAGCGGGGGAATGACACCAGTAACTTCCACTGATGCTGACTGGCCACTCAAACCTCCTGCAAATCCACTGCATCGCCGTAATCGCTCGCCGGAGATTCTCCGTTCACGGCCACCCCGTCGATCCGCCTATAAATAGAGGCCCCGAGCTTCAACTTGAACCCACACCATCCCTGCACTCCACCTAGAGCACGCCTAACCACTGGAAGAGCCCCGAGGAGGTCTCCTTCCTCGACTCCGGCCGCCGCGACCCGCCACGGGTTCCAGCTCGATTCGCTCCCGTGCGTGCGCCTCTGCCTCCCATCTCTTGCCAATAGCTTCACTATGCATCCCTCCTTCCGACCCGCGCTTCAATTCGAAGTTTGCAGCCCTCCACCGGAGTTCTCCACCACCACCCGAGCCGCCGTCCGCCGGAGAAAGTGTCGCCGTCGACGTGGTGCTCTCCGACGGTCGAGTCCACCCCCCACCGACGCGGAAGGACACGCTGAAGCTCTTGGTACCCTCTGATCCTCCTAACTCGCCGTGGTTCGACGCCGGCGTCCACCGCAGTCTTCGGGCGCCGGCGAGCCTTTTCAAACCTGACATGTGGAGCCCGCATGTCAGCCTCTGTTCTATTCCCCCTCGAACCGTTTTCTGTTGGCGCCTTCGGGCAAAATACGCTTTCCCTCTTTAGCTAGCGCATTTCTTTCCGAAGCGTTTTCTGGTTTCTCAGTTTAAACCCTGGAACTTTTCTGTTTCATTACAGATGGGTCCCTGGACAGAAACCTTTATAACTTTTTAATAAAAAGGAATTTTTTAGTGATTCTTTTTCTGACCTTCTTAAAATTTTGTCTAGTTTTTTATGGGATTTATTTGGAAATTTTTTGGAGAAGTTTCTGTGCACGCGTTGGTTTTCACGTTAGTGCCCGTTTTCGTTATTGCCGTAGGTTTCGGAAGAGGTGACGGAGCCGCGAACTTCGCCGAGCTAGACTTCGACTTCTCCGAACCAGGCAAGCATGTTTGAACCTTTGATATGATAGGTGTTTTGCATGTTTGCGTGAAAGTTTGTGCGTGGCATATGAGTATCGGTGAGTTCCCCGTTGCTTGTGAGGCAACCACCTGTATGTTCCAAAGTTGCGATGATCTCTGGTGAGAGATGGCCTAATCATGTGGTGACATGAAGGGCAGCAAGGTGGTACTGTTGTAGCATACCAGCCTTGCGTTATCCGACTACTTCCGACGTTAACGTGCACGGAGTCACGTTATCGTTCTTTCCCCTTCCGTGCTACGACATGTTTCATTTGCCAGGATGCGGTTTAGTAAGTTGGTAACCTCTTTCCGTGTACACACCAAACAGAGGGGCCGGGATGATGGTACCTTGGCCCAGGATTAAAGCCAGTCATCCGGTCAGGGGGCATGGGTGTTTCCGGTTGGGACCGAGAGGGGGGGGCACCCCCTTAGAGCGCGCGTATAGAAATTTGATCCCATGCTACGCGAGGTTGTAGCCTCCCCGTCTCAAGGTTTTTCTTGAACGTTGCCGAGGGTGATCCCTGGCTTCGGAATGTTGAATGGGTGTGTACTGGTTAGACGTGTTTCTTCCAAAACACCGTAAACGGAACTAGTCCCCGTGACTACTGAAATCCGTTGGCTGTGGTTAAGTACAAACTCTGCAGAGTCAAATTCTTCCAAGTCATCGTATCCATGATCACGTAGTGAAATCAGTATACCCATATCTATCCGCGTGGAAAACTTGTCCCCGGTGAACAAACTCAAGTGGTAAACCCAGTTTAAATTATTATTACTGTGGATGGACTAATCTTATATTTGTCTCGTACTTGTAATAATTTATAATCTCGAGCTACTGAATGTTTGAGCTACAATATAAGCCCTTTATGCGACGTCGCGCAGACGTCCGACTGTGGCGTGTTTTTGTTTCCTTACTTTAAATATAAGCCCTTTATGTGATGTCGCTCAGACGTCCGACTGTGGCATGCACTGCCTTTATTTTCTGTTATAAGCCCTTTATGTGGTGTCGCCTTGACGCCCGACTGCGGCATTATTATTCTTGCATTTTCCTCTCGAGGAGTCATTCAGACACTCGTTTGGCACCAGTATTACTATTCTGCAGTTTCCTCTCGAGGAGTCATTCAGACACTCGTTTGGCACGAGTATTACTATTCTGCAGTTTCCTCTCGAGGAGTCATTCAGACACTCGTTTGGCTCCAGTATTACCATTCTTGCATTTTCCTCTCGAGGAGTCATTCAGACACTCGTTTGGCACCCAGTATTTATTATCTCTATGTCTGAACGCACTGGTTAACGTGTTCATATGTTTCATGTTTACATTTGTTATATCTTATGTCCGAACTGTCTTGCGAGTACTTTCATAGTACTCACCTGGCTTGTTGATTTGGCCAGATGTGGACGAAGGCGATCTCTTGGGTGAAGAGTTTGATAGTGCGTCCGACGCCTAGAGGAGTCCCAGTCAGTCCTGCGCGATCCCGGACATTGGTCACTTGTATTTTATACGCTTCCGCCACCCGCAATAAGTCTCCTCGAGCCTCACTCCGACGCTCGAAGAGCTGTAGTCTTCAGGAGTCGTATCACTCGCTTCGCGGTGATATTTCCACCACCGTTATTATCGTGAGTTAGTAGTTATGCCACCCTATCCGCCTTCTTGTTTGATCGGCGTGCATGTAATAAATTGTTGGGCAGTTTCCGCTCAACTTTGTATTATATTCAGTACTCCTGGTAGTTTTCTTCTGTGACCATGATATTGTCTACCAGTGAGAAGGAATTCTTCCTTACTGGTCCGTAAAAGGGATTGGTCTCTCAATAATTATTTTATTGAAAAACCGGTCGTGACAAGCTTGGTACCAGAGCCAGGCTGACTGTAGGAAGCCACTAGGTGCGATCGCTAATCGGTTATTAGCGTGTTTTGTGCTTTTTCAGCATTTTGCAATTGTAGCTATTTTCTGTTGGTCATCATAAATTTATGACATGACTACTCAGAATTTTTGCCTACTTTTGTAGATGGCTGGCAGCAGCTGTGAGAATCGAGTGTTCACGAACGTGCCCGAGGGGTTTGTCAAGCTCCTCGTCTCCATCACCAAGCTCGCGCTCGGGCCAGCAACTCGCCCGGAGTTCACACTCTATCAGCACAAGCTCAGCGACGACGTGTCTATGCACCAAGCTGTGGTGCAATTCAAGGGAGGACGCTCTGCAGCTTGCCACTTCCGTTTTGTGGGAAGGGCCATGCCTACAGAGAGGCATGCCATGCAGATGGCTGCCCGTGAGGCGATAGCTCGTCTTCGGGACATCCTTCCTACGATGAAGACTCGTCGCTACTGCTACCTCCCATGCCATGTGCCATACACCAGTCACTATGCATTCGCCTGCCATCGGGGAGAGCGAGATGAAGCCATTGAGATGGTTGTGGAGTATCTCAAGGCTCTGGAGGAGTCGTTCGACAACCTCGTAGACGATCTTATGGCTGCCCGCATGGACTTAGTCCGGGGCGGTCCTGCCAGCAGGAAGGAGCTTCTCCACACGGCACCGCCTCTGACATTCGTCTCGTCTTCAGCCTCGTATGCACCGGCTGTTTTGGCCACTGCTCGCCGTCTGCCTACCACTGAGGAGTTCGACCGAGTCATCGCTCCTACTCCAGTCAGAGCCGCACCGCCCGCCGCACCCGCTCTGCCACCCGTCGCTCCCGCACCGTCACCGCAGCGCAGCGTTACGCGCCAGGAGCCAGCTAGAGAGGAGGTGGAGGTTGATTCTCCTGGACCGCTGAGTCTTGCCATCGGCAAAGGGAAGGAAATCTTCACCATCTCCGACTGAGAGCACCGAGTAGCCGCGCGTTATGTCTGCTTGTATGATGTGTTTCCTCTGTACGCTAGTTTGTATTGGTGTGTTTGCTGCCTTCCGGAGGAGTACGCTAGTATAAATAACATGTCAGGAATGTGTATGCACATCCTGAGTGCTGTATCATGTGTTTGTATTTCGCGTGTAAGATTTGTGTTAAGCAGTCTTTTCTCCATGCAAAACCGCTTATGTTTTCCTTGAAAACCTTGAGGTCTTTTAAACCGTTGCCTTTGCAAAGTTTTCCTTGTGCTGCACAGTTTTTCTCATGGGTTTTGCAAAATAATACCCCAGACTGGAAAAATGTCTCGTCCGTGGACTCGCTCCATGCCCAATCAGCCAGAAGAGGTTAATGGGACACAGACTAGCAACAATTTCACTCAGGGTCAGTCCAGTCAGCAAGACAGCGAAGCAGCCCTGTCTCAAGTATGCCGTCTCTTCGAGCAAAGCCAGCAACAACACCAAGAGATGATGAATCATGTCATCAATATGGGAAACCACCGCGAACACTATCAACCACATTCCAAGTTATCTGAGTTACAAAAGACTCGCCCCTCAACTTTTGCTCACACCGATAGGCCACTGGAAGCCGATGATTGGCTTCGTGACATTGAAAGGAAACTGATTATTGCTCAGTGTTCTGATCATGAGAAGGTGCTTTATGCACCACACTACCTTACTGGAGCAGCTGCAGCATGGTGGGAAAACTTCCTACACATGCATCCCAGTGAACACAACATCACCTGGGAAGAGTTCAAGGAAGGCTTCCGTGGGGCGCACATCCCCAGGAGCATCATAAAAATCAAGAAGAGAGAGTTTGATGACCTGAAGCAGAGAGGCATGTCAGTCACGGAATACAATGGTCAGTTTACCCAGCTGTCTCGTTATGCCTACGACGAGCACATGACAGAAAACAAAAAGATGGAAAAATTCCTGGACGGCCTGGCACCAGCACTAAGATGCCAACTGATTGTACACACCTTTCCGGACTTTAAAACTCTGGTGGACAAGGCCATTACCTTAGAGAATGAGCGCCGTAGTCTGGAAGATATCCGTAAGCGAAAGAGGGACAAGACGACTCTTGCTCGCAACAACCGAAGCAAGGCTGAGGTTCCACGAACAGAAGCAAGGAGATCCACGACTACTGATCCAAGGCCCGTCGGACAGTTTCATGCCAGGGACAAGGAGTACACGTACCGTCCAGGGGTCACCTGCTATGCTTGTGGTCAAGAAGGGCACTATGCAAAACAATGCCCAAAGCCAAGGAACGCGGCCCCCAAACCAAACAATGGCGGAAACAATCCAGCCCCCAAGCGCAACAATTTTAATCCCAACAACAACCACAGGAAGGGTCACCTGAACCATGTGACCAGGGAAGAAGCGCAGAATGCCCCAGACATCGTGCCCGGTACGTTCCCTGTCAACAGAGTACCTGCCACGGTTTTGTTTGATTCTGGAGCTTCCCATTCGTTCGTTTCGAAGAGTTTTGTTTTACAACATGGTTTTCCGATACTCCCCTTGGAAAAATCTATGATCATCAAGTCCCTCGGTAATAAGCAAATCGCTCAGGGTTACTGCCAAGGAGTGGTCATTGAGTTCGAAGGACTACAATTCCCAGCAAATCTCATCGTGTTGGAGAGTAAAGGACTGGATGTCATTTTAGGGATGGACTGGTTGACCACCAACAAAGGATTCATTGACTGTTTCAATCGGACCGTGATTCTCACCCACCATCATGGCAAGACAATAAAGGTTACAGCTCAAGAGAGACCACGGTCACAGCAACCAAAACTGAACAAAATGGACATTTCTGAACTGAGAAAAGTTCCAGTGGTATGCGAGTTTCCTGATGTGTTCCCTGAAGAACTATCAGGCATGCCACCAGACCGAGAGATAGAGTTCAGCATCGAACTAGCACCTGGCACCGCTCCCATCTATAAGAAGCCTTATAGAATGGCACCCTCAGAATTAGTGGAGTTGAAGAAGCAGATAAAGGAATTGTTGGACAAAGGATTTATCCGAGCCAGCTCCTCACCTTGGGGTTCGCCAGTATTGTTCGCCAAGAAAAAAGATGGGACACTGAGACTGTGCATAGACTATCGAGCCCTCAATATGGTCACCATCAAAAACAAATATCCGATGCCGCGGATAAATGATTTGTTTGACCAGCTCGCACAAGCCAAGGTATTCTCAAAGATTGATTTGAGATCGGGATATCACCAATTGAAGGTACGGACAGAAGATATCCCCAAGACAGCATTCACTTCCAGATACAGATTATATGAGTTCACAGTGATGCCTTTTGGTCTAACAAACGCCCCCGCATATTTCGTCCACCTCATGAACAAGGTGTTCATGAAATTCATGGACAAGTTTGTTGTGGTGTTCATCGACGATATTCTGGTATACTCAAGGACACCAGAAGAGCATGCTGAACATCTCCGAATTGTTTTGGGAGAATTGAGGAAACATCAGTTGTACGCCAAATTTAGCAAGTGCGAATTTTGGTTAAGACAAGTTGGTTTCTTAGGCCATATATTGAACCAAGAAGGCGTGGCCGTAGACCCAGAAAAAGTCAAAGCCATACTTGACTGGAAGCCACCCGCCAACGTTACAGATGTGCGGAGTTTCCTAGGAATGGCCGGATATTACAGAAGATTTATTGAAGGATTCTCCACTGTGGCAAAACCTATAACACAGTTGCTCACGAAAGACAAGAAATTTGTATGGACGGAAGCATGCGAGAAAAGCTTCCAAGAACTCAAGAAGAAGCTGACAACCGCACCGGTCTTAACTGTGCCAGACATACACAAGAGTTTTGAAGTATATTGTGACGCGTCCCGAAAAGGTCTCGGGTGTGTGCTAATGCAGGATGGCAAAGTTGTCGCGTATGCCTCCAGGCAGCTGCGAAAACATGAG
This sequence comes from Triticum aestivum, assembly GCF_018294505.1. NCBI lineage: Eukaryota > Viridiplantae > Streptophyta > Magnoliopsida > Poales > Poaceae > Triticum > Triticum aestivum. Next base: position 275,012,815 of record NC_057811.1, read on the forward strand.
GAAAATTACCCAACACATGACCTGGAACTAGCAGCAGTCATTCATGCACTCAAGGAGTGGAGGCACTTTCTGTTGGGGAATCGCTGTGAAATATACACGGACCATAAGAGCCTCAAATATATTTTCACACAGCCAGAGCTAAATTTACGCCAACGACGCTGGTTGGAACTGGTCAAGGACTATGATGTCGGTATTCACTACCATCCAGGGAAAGCAAATGTAGTGGCCGATGCCCTTAGTCGAAACCCCAGCCCGGACATTGACGGTCCGCAAAACTTGAGGCCTGAGTTTCAGCAGGAGTTCGCTAGGCTTAACATGATGTTAGTCTCTGAAGGCACCGTATCAAATCCGGAGATACAACCCACCCTGGTGGAACAAATTAAGAAGGCTCAACAGGGGCATCCCAGCATCGAGGGTATAAAGAAGAAAATGAACCTTGGTAAGGCTTCAGAGTTCATCACAGACAGTGAAGGAACCTTATGGTATGGAGACAGACTTTGCGTACCTAACATTGAGGAACTCAAGCAACAAATCTTAACCGAAAGCCACAACGCCCCATACTCGATCCATCCTGGAGGAACCAAAATGTACAAGGACATTCAGGAAAGATTTTGGTGGCACGGTATGAAAAGTGATATAGCCACATTTATTGCTTGTTGCGATTCATGTCAGCGCATCAAAGCCGAGCATCAAAAGCCAGCAGGGCTACTCCAGCCAAACAGGATACCAGAGTGGAAATGGGATGAAATAGGAATGGACTTCATTGTCGGATTACTCCGATCATAACGCGGAAACGGCGCCATATGGGTCATCACAGACCGACTAACCAAGGTTGTCATTTCATTTTCGTGAAGACTACCTACTCCACGCAAAGACTGGCCAAACTTTATCTCTCCCGTATAGTCTGTTTGCATGGAGTCCCAAAGACTATAATATCCGACCGAGGCACACAATTTGTCTCCAAATTTTGGGATCACCTACAACAAGCTCTGGGCACGCAACTAGCTTTCAGTACAGCGTACCACCCTCAGGCCGATGGACAAACAGAACGTGCAAACCAAATCCTAGAGGATATGCTAAGAGCCTGTGTGCTCACCTATGGATCTAGTTGGGAAGAGAGTTTGCCGTATGCCGAATTTGCCTACAACAACAGTTACCAAGCCAGCTTGCAAATGGCACCCTTTGAAGCATTGTACGGACAGAGGTGTCGTACCCCACTGAATTGGTCGGAAACAGGTGACAGCCGTATCTTCGGCCCAGACATGCTTAAAGAGGCCGAGGAGAAAGTTAAACAGATCAGGGACAGACTGAAGACAGCGCAGAGCCGACAAAAGAGCTACTATGATTAGAAGCATCGTGAGGTCAGCTTTGAACCCGGTGATTCCGTATACCTCCGAGTATCTCCTATGAGGGGTCTACAACGGTTCAAAATTAAGGGAAAGCTAGCCCCAAGATTTATTGGACCATTTTGTGTAAAGGCACGAAGAGGCACGGTAGCCTACCAACTAGACTTGCCCAAGGAACTGTCAGACGTCCATGACGTATTTCACGTCTCTCAACTGAGAAAATGTGTGAGTAACCCGGAGAAGCAGGTACCCCATGAAAACATTGATGTGCAACCAGACCTCACCTACAGAGAGAGGCCAGTAAAGATTTTAGAAGAGTCTGAACGGAGGACCCGTCAGAAAACGACAAAGTTTTTCAGAGTTCAGTGGAGCAACCACACTGAGGATGAAGCCACATGGGAAAGGGAAGATTTTCTTCGGGCAGAATATCCATATCTATTTGAGGATCAGCAGAAATCTCGAGGACGAGATTTTTCCTAAGGGGGTAGGTGTTGTGACTCCCAAATTTTTATTTGGATTTTTCAAAATATTTTATTTGACTTGAGGGAGGTGATTTAATTTTTTTTCAAAAGAACTCTCCCTCTCAAATATTTTTTCTTCTTTATGGCAAAGGTTTTATTTGGATTCACCCAAGATCTGTCTTTGGTCTTGGAGGTTCTTGCTTTTTATTTGGACTCAAGACAAAATGCTTTTCATTTGGGGAAAATGACCTTTGAAAATCTTTTTGAAAATGCACTATGGCTTTTGGAATAATCCCTTGCCACTTTCAACTTTTCTCTCTTTCCATGGCCTTAGTGCAAATCCACCCTCCTAAACCTTCCCTCATCTTTGGATCATGATTTGCATCAAATCCAGCAAGTTGAACCACCCCTATCACTACAGGAAACAACTACTTTGCCGTCTGCCACGGCGGATGGCAAAGGCTCGAAAGGCGGACGGCAAAGACCTTTGCCGTCAGCCGCGGACGGCAAAAGGCTCCGGCAAAGAAGGCTACGGTAAACAGCTGCTTTGCCGTCTGCTTCCTGGCGGCGGACGGCAAAGAGCCTTTGCCGTCTGTGGCGGACGGCAAAGAGGGTGGACGGCAATAATTGCGCTGTCAGTCCGTTAAGTGGCTAACGGCAGACCTTTGCCATCCGCCACGGACGGCAAAATTTCTCTGGTCTTTGCCGTCCGCCTTATGATGTCATCAGTTGATCTTGACTTTCAGAGCTACTAGACACACAACAAATATATATATATAATTCAGCATGTATGTATTCATCAGTTGATCTACTTTGTCAATTTTATTACGTCCATGCAACCTACACTCTAATAGGTAATGATAGGTCCTAATCCCACCCGAGTATGTTTAGATTGGGTTCATTTTCCCATGCTATGCCCCGGATCCTACGCAAAATTTCGGCAGCACCTCCCCGCTGTTCTCCTGATACACGTCTCTGCAATAAACAGAGAGGATGTGTACCCGGAGAACAACAGGGGAGGCACTGACGAAATTTATGCGTCGGATCCGGAGCAAAGCATATGGGAAAACGAACCCAATCTAAACATACTCGGGTTGTCCATGGATAGCGTTGGACAATTCGAAAGGATCAAGGTTATAAATATGCAAATGCATGCATATTTATAACTATGACGCTTTCGAACGGGAGACACATATTCGTTACGCATACTGATGATTCAAGACACATATATATCTAGCTATCAAGTTTCATCGGAATAGATCAAATAATTAATGGGGGAGGAGGACATGCCATTTGTGCTCACCCACGAACGAAGGGGCAGAGCTCGTCAAACGCACGGCGAGGTCGTCGAACACCAAACCTCGCAGCGATGAAACAACTGCACATTTAAAACTACCCGATCAACACAATTATATATGATGTTTTTCATAACAAAATCGAAAGATATATGACCTAACTAATAATTCACAAATATATGACCCCGTCGGCTTCTGGAAGGCCAAAGAACACCTTTTCGGGAGGTGTCGGGGGTCGGGGTGTCGTGTCGGTCTCGGGGTGCC